>NC_133369.1:28313440-28395644 GCF_049309525.1 Garra rufa
ATATATATATATATATTAGTTTATTAGCTCGGAATATACCCTAATTTGACTAGAAACCAAAGGTGCGTTCCGATCGACAGGGTCCCTACGCAGTGTTCACTGCTCCCTACTCCCTTAGCACGGTATATCCGTTGAAGTGGACGTCATCAAAGCAAATCAACTGCAGGGTCACGCAGATTATGATTTAACATAAAGAAATATTGTAATTTATTTTACTTTCAAATTTAAATACATATAAAATACATATAAACGTATGTATCTAAAAATATATAGTCCAAATGTATATGTTTAGACCGTTAACAGATTTTTGTGGTCTTATCTCACGCACTTTTCCCCCCACACACAGCCTATATTTAACTATCTTGTGGTAACATTAAATAAAACAAGACAGAGCTTCACCCCTTTTTTTACAGTCTATGCTAGAAACAATGCAGACCGGAAATGCAAAGCATTCTTTCAGTTAAGAGTCGGACTTACTTCCGTGTTCTGGAAAAAGGTCTATAGCAGCTAATGAACCAGAAGCCTCACCCATAGACTTACTTCCGCGTTGGAAAAAAAAAATGTGGATAGATATTTTTACGATGTCACACTGCTTCCAATTCCAAAAAAACAGAGGAACAGACCAAAAATGCCCACCAAACGATATGGTTAACCATTTTGTGTGTCAATGGCTCCCCCTGTTGATAGACGCTGTTATCGGTTTTGCTCAGCACTGCTTTATTAAACCTCTCCCTCCCTCGACGTCAGCTTTTGGGAACTCGGGCAAGGGAAAGTTTAGGGAGAAAAAAAGTCCGCTGTTGTCTATGTATGGATGAATGCTGAAATCCTCTCGTACAGAAGAGAAAACTAGCGCATTGTAACCCGAAATGGCGAATGCGTGGCATCCGCACTGAAAAACCTACCGCAGACGCGTTTAAAGGACTGTGAGCAAACTTTTCCACTTTTGTTTTCATGGAATTTGTTTTTACGTCTTATCCGGACGGACAGAGGCAAGACCGGTAACAGTTTTCCAGGAAAAGAAAACCCATGAAGTTTCAAACGAGGACATGAATCAGACGGAAGGATTTTAAAAGGCTGTGTGTGACTGCATGTTAAGAACAAATCAGGCTAAAACTTGCTGAAAGCTCTAGGTGAAACGCACAATGGCTAAGAAATACGACTTCCTCTTTAAATTATTGCTTATTGGCGATAGTGGTGTTGGCAAGACCTGTTTGATCATCCGTTTTGCAGAGGACAATTTTAATTCAACGTACATATCAACCATCGGTAAGTGAAGAGAATGAACCTGTTTCAAAAACTGTTTGATATGGTGAGACGTTTCGCTCTGCTGCCAATTTTCTACCTTGTAAAACAAGTGCTACCCCAAGTGTTTGTTCATGTCAGTACTAGTCCAAACGTCATCTCATTCCAGCCTGCCCCAGTAGAACTCAATCAGTCCTGCGGATCATCCAGTGCTCTGTGTGTATCCTCCTCCCTGATTGCATTTCCGGCCCTCTCGCGCTTCTTTACTTCTGCCAGCCACAGCCTGCCCCCCTCTCTCTATCTCATTTCTCAATCTCTCTTCCCCCTGCTACACCCCCTTTCTTTTCTGCATCAGATGGAGGCCATCCTCCATGGCATTTAGTGCATTCACCCAGATCTTCAAAAGACCCCTTCCCTCCCTCCCTTTTCCCATCTAGTTCACTGAAAAACAAACCAGGGTGTTTATTAAACCATTAGAGCAGCTATTGTATCTCATTATGCCTGCTCTTGTTTGTCTGAATGTAGCAGACGTTCATTAGTCCACTTTTATTATGCCTCATGGGGTTAAAACATGTTCACCCTTCCTTCCTGCCCCTCCTGGTTTATCTGTTTCCCTTTTTTTCTTTTTCCTAGGTATTGACTTCAAAGTCAAGACCATTGAGGTTGAGGGAAAGAAAGTCAAACTGCAAGTCTGGTAAATATATATATGGTTAAACCAAAATGTATTCACCTTCAACATTTCTTGCATTATGACAGTATTCACTATAGTTTAGAAAATGGTAAAATATGACAAGAACTCAGAGTTAAACTGTGTCAGAACAAATTCATCTTGATAACTTTGATTGAAAGGTATGTAATGGATTACAATCAACCAAAAATTCAGACAAATGTAAAGTGTAACAATATTTACACAATTATCAATACTTCGTTGACCAATTACCAAGCAATGCTTAATTTAGTTCAGTCTGTGGTGTAAAAAGGTCACATTAGCAATTAAAAGCAAAAACACTTTAGCAAAACATGGTCAGCTCAAAGTGTCTGAATGATGTTTGCTTCCAAATTTTATTAGTTTTGCTGGTAGTCCACTGTATGATGAATTTTTGGGTATAATATGTCACAGTTTACTTTATTTTGCTATCATTTACATGAATGAACTATAGTGTCCTGCACCCACTAGTAAAATAATAATAATAATTTTGCTTTGGTTTGACTGTAGAGTCTTCTGTTTTAAATTTTGTAATTTTGTTTGTCATTTTTTAAACATTATTTATTATCATTATTAAGTAGTTCATATTAGTATTAAGTACTTCAAGCTAAACTAAATTAAAATGAGAAATGTTGCAGAATGTTCTAGCAACTATTTGAAAGAAAATATTAAAAAATGTATTTTATTTTGTAATTAAATTTTTAAAATCATTTTTATTTTAAATAAATGTTTTATTTTTATTTTTTTTATTTTTTTCAGCTATGAGTCCTATTTGTTTTATAAATGTATTTATTAAACAGCATACTCTGCCGTTCAAAAGTTTGGGATCAGTACGATTTTTAATGTTTTTTTTTAAAGAATTCTCTTACGTTCGTCAAGGCTGCATTTACTTGATCAAAAATACAGGAAAAAATACAATAATATTGTCAAATATTGTTACAGTTAAAAACATTGTTGTCTATTTTAATATGTTTTAAAATATAATTTATTCCTGTGATGCAAAGATGAGTTTTCAGCATCATTACTCCAGTCTTAAGTGTCACATAATCATTCAGAAATCATTCTAATATACTGATTTATTACTTTTATTGCTGCTTAATATTTATTTGGAGCCTTTGATTCTTTTTTTCAGGATTCTTTGATAAATAAAAAGTTTAAAAGACCAGCATTTATTAAAAATATAAATATTTTCTAACAATGTCTTTACTATCACCTTTCTATTAATTTAAGAAATCCTTGCTAAAAAAGTATTAATTTCCGTTACAAAAGATTTCTATTTTAAATAAATTCTGTACTTTTTAACTTTTTATTCATCAAAGAGTCCTGAAAAAAGTATCACGGGTTCTAAAAAATATTAAGCAGCACAACTGTTTCCTACATTAATAATAAATAGCATATATATAATATATAAGTATTTCTAAAGAATCAAGTGACACTGAAGACTGGAGTAATGATGCTTGCAACACAAGAATAAATTACTTTTTAAAATATATTCAAATAGAAAACTGTTATTCTACATTGAAATAATATTTTACAATATTACAGTTTTTTTCTGTATTTTTGATCAAATAAATGTTGCCTTGATAAGCATAAGAAACTACTTCTAAAAAATTATTACAAATCTTACTGATCCCAAACTTTTGAACAGCAGTGTACATGTATTTAATTTTTTTGTTATGTATGTATGTTTGAATATAGATATATACTGTGTATACATATACATATGCATAGATATGTTTGCTAAATCAGAAAAGGTAAGAGTTATGCTTTATTAAAGTCTATTTAGTTTAAATCCCTTACATTTGTACAGAGTGTCTGTGTATATAGAGTGGCAGTGTTGTGTACACAAAAAAGGTCTTCAGTGTCTCTTTCTGTTTGACAGCTGACTGTTAAAACAGTACGCTCAGTGTAAATGTGCCAAGGGTGGAGTCCGGTTGACTTTAGCTCAGGCTTCCCAGACCTTTTGACAATTCAATAAAGTCATTTATGTACTGCGATGATGATAGCCTGACGTACAAAGTCCAATTGCTATAAATATATCAAACATGCCATTTTTTTACTGTCAAGTTTTCCCAGCACTAAAATGTCTTATGTGCGCAACCTGTTTTATTTGCTAGGGACACAGCGGGACAGGAGAGGTTTAAGACTATCACTACTGCATACTACAGAGGGGCCATGGTGAGATGAGAAACTCAAAGTTATTAAAGTATGGCAAATTGTTACAAATTGTTAATGGTGTAGTATTTTGATCTTTCAGGGCATCATCCTTGTGTATGACATCACCGATGAAAAATCCTATGAGAATATTCAGAACTGGATGAAGAGCATCAAGGAAGTAAGAGAGAAAATGTAAAATACTCATTATAGGAGATGATGAAATGATTTAGTGCTTACTTCTCTGTTAGTAAATCTGACATATGACTCTTAGCCTATTTCTATGCCCCTTCCCTGCTTAGTTTGAACAGCCTGATGCATTTTGTTAGGCAAAGCATCCTAATAAAATCTAACGTGTGAGAATTGTGCCTTAGTTGTTGATTTCAAATGTCTGGTGTTCATCTATTGTTATTATTGTATATATTTTTATATACAGCATAGAAATTCAATCTTAATATTGCATGTAGAATGCTTATAATCAGATACAAAAAAGCATAAAATGAAACAAGCTTTATTAAATGTGAGTTTCAGTTCTTGATCAGATGCCATAGGAAGTAGGTCCTGCTCAGGTTACCAAAAAGAGATGCAGTGTAAATACAAATGGGGCCTTTTGTTATCAGTCTCGGTTATGAAGAAAATGAGGAAGTGAGTGCATTCTTATGTTCTGTGTTTCCCAGAATGCATCAGCAGGTGTAAGTCGGATGTTACTGGGTAACAAGTGTGATATCGAGGCCAAAAGGAAAGTGTCAAAGGAGATAGGTGAGAAGGTAAGTGCTGTCATACACACAGCAAACATGCGGATCCAAGTGCAAACAAGGTGTTTTATTGGTTTTATAAATGGCTTTTCAGTCAGCATACAAACATACAGTCACTACATTCAACCTGTGAAATGAGTTTATTTGAGTTCTACATAGATGTTTTCTCAGCTGAAAACAAACTTAAAATCTTTTATTTAAAAAAAGTGATTCTTTTTTCGTCTATTATAGCTCGCGAAGGATCATGGTATTCGATTTTTCGAGACTAGTGCGAAGTCAAGCATCAACGTTGAGGAGGTAAGAACTGGTGGATTGAAAATATGTTCGCTCGGCAAACAAATTAGCAACAAACAAAGAAATGCCTTTTTCTAGTTTAAAGGGATAGTCCACCCAAAAATGAAAAAATTGTCAATAATTCCTTACCCTCATGTTGTTTCAAACCTGTAAGACTCATAGTTCATCTTTAGAATACAAATTGAGAAATTTCGGATGAAATGCGAGAGCTTTCTGACCCTGCATATACCGCAACACAACTACCACATTCAAAGCCCAGAAAGGCTAAAAGGAATATTCGTAAAAAATGGCGTTTGAAGCACTGATGTCACATGGACTATTTTAATGATGTCCTTACTACCTTTCTGAGCCTTGAACGTGTTTATGGAAGGTCAAAAAGCTCTTGGATTTCATCAAAAAATTCTAAATTTGTGTTCTGAAGATGAATGAAGGTCTTACAGGTTGGGAACGACATGAGGGTGTGCAGTTAACGACAGAATTTTCATTTTTGGGTGCGCTATCCCTTTAAGTCTAGTTCAGTATTGTTAGCTTGTAGTCGCAGTCTTTATTCTCAATAATGATTGTTTTAGATGTCGAGATTTTGTTTTCTATGTAGTTGGTCTACTTTTTAACCGGATTTAACTTTCTCTCCATAGTCTTTTGCTGCTCTTGCCCGAGACATTTTGCTGATGTCAAATAAGAAGCCGGTGAGTTTCCAGTGTGTGATGCATTAAATGAATATTGATGTTTATGGTCTGCAACTTCATGCCAAAACAAAAACACAAACACTCTTGAGTCTTTAAAGGAATAGTTCATCCAAAATTGAAAATTCTCTTATTAATTTCTCACCCTCATGTCATTCCAAACCCGTGAGTAGACCTTCGTTCATCTTCAAAACACAAAGGGTGTGTTCACTCTTGTAGTTTGGTTCATTTGGTTTATTTGGTCCAGACCAAAACAGAAAATAATTTGGTCCTGGTCCACTTAGCGTTCACACTGTCATTTTTGACAGCGGATCTAAAGATACCGAAACGATACGTTCACAACCTGATTGGTTGAATTGAATGACATATATTTTGTGACGGAACTCATCGAACACAAAAGGAAAGGTGCGTTCAACTTAAAGGGGTGCTGCAGATGTAAGACATCAAAGTTTTTTGCCTTTCCTGACATCAAAGTCTTTCTAAACCTGCATAGACAGCTGACACACTCAGTTGACTGCGTTGTGGTACTCCCATGACCACGTGGCGGAAGAGAAGAAATTGTAATATTTCAAAAAAATATATTTTTGTATTTGTTTTGCACAAAAAGTTTTTCTTCATAACATTATGGTTGAACCACTGATGGACTATTTTATCGAGTCCTTACTACCTTTCTGGGCAGTGAATGTGTCAGTTGCATTGCTGTTTATGCAGGGTCAGAAAGCTCTTGGATTTCATCAGAAATAACAATTTGTGTTCTGAAGATGAACGAAGGTCTTATGGGTTTAAAACGACATGAGGGTGAGTAATTAAAGGGATAGTTCACCCAAAAATGAAAATGTGATGTTTATCTGCCTACCCCCAGGGCATCCAAGATGTAGGTGACTTTGTTTTTGCAGTAGAACACAAACAAAGATTTTTTTAACTCAAACTGTTGCAGCTTGTTAGTCATATAATGGCAAAGAATGGGCACCAGACCTTTGAAAGTAAAAAAAAAAAACATGCACAGACAAATCCAAATTAAACCCTGCGGCTCGTTACAATACGGTGATGTCCTAAGACACGAAATGATCATTTTTTTGCGAGAAACTGAACAGTTGTTATATCTTTTTTTACCTTTGATACACAGCAATGTCCAACTGTCCTGAGCGCGTGTTCAGCATCAAGCGTGTTACATGTGAATGCGCTCTGGCGCAGTGTACTCAAAGATTGTGGGTATGGTGGCTATTCAAAATTACTTGCACTTATCCTGATTGTTCAAACCAATTTAAAGCTAAAAGATTACGCAAACTCATCTGGGACTGTTGACTGTTCACCGATTTCCCCTTCTGGAGTTTGCGTATACTACGCCAGAGCGCGTTTCACAAAAACTGATCGTTTTGTGTCTTAGGACATCAATGTATCATCACGAGCCGCAGGGTTTAATTTGGATTTGTCTGTGCATGTTTTTTTTTTTTACTTTCAAAGGTCTGGTGCCCATTCACTGCCGTTATATGACTAACAGACTGCAACGGTTTGAGTTAAAAATCTTGTGTTCTACTGAAGAAACAAAGTCACCTACATCTTTGATGCCCTAGGAGTTAGCAGATAAACATCACATTTTCATTTTTGGATGAACTGTCTCTTTAAATCCTAAAGTAGTTAATCTCATTTTTTTTTTTTTTTTTACCAGACAGATCTAAAGATTAAGTGAACAAGAACAAAAACAAACCTATCAGGCTGCAGGCGTTATATTACATTTCTTATATTCATTATTTTTACAGGGTCCATCTGGTCGTGATGTTAAACTTACCAGCCCAGAGAAAAAGGCATCCTCCAAATGTCTTCTTCTTTAGATATGCTTTTATCCAGAGGATGGTCTCACTACACACAAACACATACAGTAACATTGCAGTGTTAAAGCCAGAGAGTCATTTGCAAAGTGAACATGGAATGCTAATAGGAAGTGGTTTCAGTAAATGATGGCACTAGTAAGATATGAGATATGAAACAGGGTACAGCTTTCATGTAGTTTTAGAGGAAAATCACATTTTTTACTTCATGTTTATATTCTCGCACTACACAACAAAAACAGTGACTAGGCTACAATGGAAACAGTATTGGTTTTACTTGCACACATTTTGCTCAGAAATGGAGAACAAGTATCTTGAATCTATCTTTTGGCAAATTCAAATGAAATATATAGTCTGGTTTGATGGCTTCTCAGCACTTTTTGACAAATGGTTTGAATGTTTGTTGCTATGAAAGGTGAATAAGTTCAATTTTAAAGACTTTGAGCTGTAATGGATGGATGAGAGGTTTTAGAATGTTAAATGAGAAAAGAATTGACGGATTGTGGTTGGGAATATAATAATGTGCAACTGAAAATTCACAGTGTGTTTCTTCAAAAGGGATTATGGTCAGATATAATACACTTCATTTTGCATCAAGTTTCAGTCTTCCTGCCTTATTCCACTTTTCTATAATCTTTTCCACAGCATATTTCTCGGAATTTGTACGATGATCTGCTTTTAATAAAGTGAATAATGTTTGAAACCACGTACTTTCGTGTTTGCATTTGTGATAATAGAAATATACACTGCTAGTCAAAAAGTTTTTGAACAGTTGGATTTATTTTATTTTATTTTTTAAAGGAGTCTCTTCTGCTCACCAAGCCTGTATTTATTTGATCTAATGTACAACAAAACGGTAATGTTTTGAAATGCTATTTAAAATATCTTTTTTATTATTTGAATGTTTTAAAATATCATTTATTCTTGCGATCAAAGGTACATTTTTAGCATCATTGCATTGCATCATCTTCAGTGTCACATTTTTTTTTTTTGGATTTCTTTGATGAATGGAAAGATCCAAAGATCAGCATTTATCTGAAATAAAACGCTTTTGTAACATTATGCGCTATATAAGAAATTATAGAAATGAATACTTTTATTTAGCAAAGATGCTTTAAATTGACCAAAAGTGATGATAAAAACATAATGTTACAAAAGATTTCTATTTCAGATAAATGTTGTTCTATTGATCTTTCTATTCATCAAAGAAACCTGAAAAAAATTATACTCTGCTGTTTTCAACATAATAGTATTAGTAAATGTTTTATTGCAAATCAGAATATTAGAATGATTTCTGAAGGATCATGTGACTGGAGTAATGATGCTAAAAATTCAGTTTTGAAATCACACGAACAAATTACATTTTAAAATGTATTCAAATAGAAATCCGTTTTAAATAGTAAAAAATAGTTCAAACTTGTACTGTTTTTGCTGCATTTTGGATAAATTTTTGGACAAATAAATGCAGTCTTGGTGAGCAGAAGAGGCTTATTTAAAAAAAACAACATTAAAAATCTTACTGTTCAAAGGCTTTTGACTGATAGTGTATAATATTAAAGACGAAAAAGGGTTTAAGAATAAAAACAATAACCCCTGGTTTCACAGACAAGGCTTAAGCCTAGTCCTAGACTAAAATGTAAGTCTGAGCTGTTTCAACTGAAATATTATTGCAATAATATTATTATTGATAAAATTGCACTGATTGATCTTAAAATATATCAGTGCCTTTGTTTTGTCTCAAGATGCACACCAGTAATGTTTTTTTTTCTAAGCATGTTTATAAAAATTACTTAAATGTCCTAATTGAACTATGGCCTAATCCTGGCTTAGTCTAAACCCTGTCTGTGAAACCCGGCCTAAATGTAATACTGCTTTAAATTGTTGTTTTTTTCCAAAAAACTCTTAAGTTTTCAGTTTGATTTAAGGCGAGACACGGCAGGTGAATAGGATAAAAATTGTTTAATAGTTATCACCTTACTTACCCAGTTGATTGATTACATTGATAATTACAAACTTTTTTTGTATTACAAGTTTTCCAAAATGTTAGGTTTAAATATGCAAATGAGGCATTATTTAATAAAATATGCGCTAAAATCATTTTTTTTTTTTTTTTTTTTTGACATATTAGAATCAGATATTTTACAGAGGGAATTTTGGATATCAATTTTACCATTTTTGGGGGGAATAAAATGTTGTATAAAATCAAGCAAATTATATATGAACAAATCCCTCTGTAAAAACCTTCAGGATATAGACAGGAATAAAAACTTTAAGTTTGGTGTTAACTTTTTTAAAATTTGCCACTATCCTAGGTTTTGCCCATTTGTCAGTAAGAATATTTTACTCATTTAAAACACAATAAAATTGAATATGCTCCTTTATTCTTTTATATGTTTTAATATGTTCAAGTCAGAGTAAGCATGTTGTTTACATTTTTACATAAATATTGTGTTACACTGAATGACTTTGTAACACTATTTCAACCAAATTTTGACCGTTTATTCTCCAAAAACTTATTTGAAACCTTAAACGTAGACACTTTACTTACATTCAATATGCTTTCTATGGACATAAAAACCTTTTGACGTGGACATCTTAACGTCTGTCTGTCCCATGTATTTCTCACCGTGTTTCTCACCTCAAAATCAGTACAAAGCTATGTCGTTCTGCGCATGCGCGGAAAAGTCGCCAACAGTTGTGACTGTCGAAGTAGGTTGCCAAGCAACCGCCCACCCAGTGCAGCATCAGCACCTCGCGTTGGGTGAATGCGGTGCCGCATTGAACAAATATTACGGACACGTGCTACCATAATGCGCTGCATATTTCTTTTTCCCAAACAGAGTCCCGCTGAAATTGCATCGGATGACGTTTACATGGCGTAAAGACATTATGTCTGAATTACACACGTAACGTTACGTTAAGACACTTCAAGTCTGGCGCGATTACGTAGTGATGCTCATGTCCGGGATACGGACGGGACGGGAGTCCTCGTGACTGCGGGAGGAAAAGGGGGAGACCGAACCTATGATAAAACTCCCTCCAAGGGAACACCATGGCTTTATAATTATTATTCAAAACAAGCGGATGCACCATAGGAGCAGCATAGCGAGTTCTTCACAACAATCTGCTTTCATTTCCTTTTGCTGTCGATTGTTCCCTTTTCTCTCCTGACACCGCTGTGCTTCATGAGACGTGTTTTCCGAGTTCAGGTGGGGGCTGTGTGGCTCTCTAGTGGAAACCCGGTGAAGATACACTTCGATGTAAGCAGGACTCGGATTGTTTTATCCTCCTCCGCGGAGTAGCTTGAAGGCCAAAGCTGCTCCGCTCGCCTGCGGATGCGGCAGCCACTCGGCCTGCTAAAGGCTCTGGGTACCGCAATGCCGCGGGGATGGGGAGAGAGAGACGGCAGGTGGGCGATGGAGCAAGCCAGATCAACGGATATTGGAGAATGCAGATGTACGACGCCAAGAATAAATGTTGACACGACATAAGTGTGTCTGGTTGAGTTTTAGCTGTGGACTTGATGTTATATAGACCCTAACTGCATATTTAAAGAAGTATCTCCAGATATTAAAGAGAGTCACACCATAGTACCATCATTAAGGAAGCATTTTAGTAGCCATCATGCCCTCACCGTCGGACTCCAGTAGCGTGGCTTCGATGTCAGGGTCTCGAGGTTTGTCTGGTAGTCGCAGAGGAATGTCTGGGCGGACCAGTGCGCGGGTGCTGCTGTACCTGGGCTTGTGTCACCTTGCGCTGGGGGCCATGGTGCTGGCCTTCAGCTTCACAAGCCTCGCCTTCACCTCATCACCCCGTGTCAGACAGTCCTGTCCTTTCTGGGCTGGCTTCTTTGTAAGTTTCTGTCAAAGTTTATTTGAATATATAAATATTGGCATGGCATGGCATGTCCTTCAAAGAAAAATTCAAATGTTGTCAGTGTATATTCAACCTTATGTTGTTCCAAATCTGTATACGTTTCTTTCTTCTGTTCTGTGGAACAAACACAAAAGAAGATATTTTGAATACAGTTGCTAACCAAATAGTTTTAGTTAGGACATATTTTCTCAAAATTAATGACATGAGTAAATTCCAGCATTTAAAGGGGTAGTTCACCCAAAAATGAAAATTCTGTCATTAATTATTCACCCTCATGTCATTCCAAACCCATAAGACCTTTGTTCATCTTCGGAACACAAGTTAATATATATATATTTTTTTTTATCAAATCTGAGAGCTTTCTGACCCAGCATAGACAGCAATGCAACTTACATGTTCAAGCCTCAAAAAGGTAGTAAGGACAGTGTTAAAATAGTCCATATGATCCATCAGTGGTTCAACCGTAATTTTATGACACTACGAGAATGCATGCATTGTGGTACTCTCAATGGTGGTGAACTTACTGGGAGATAAGAGATCGTTGAATAAAGTCATTAGTTATTCTCATAGCTGCCTAAAATTACACAGATTATTTTAATGACGTTCTTACTATGTTTCTGTGCCATGGTAGGACATTTGCTGTCTATAGAGGGTCAGAGAGCTCTTGCATTTCATCAAAAATATCCTAATTTGTGTTCCAAAGATGAATGAAGGTCGTACGGGTTTGGAACAATGTGAGGGTGAGTAATTAATGACAGAATTTAATTTTTTGGGTGAACTATCTCTTTAAAAACATTGAGTAAACATGATTTGAGTAAACAAGAAATTTAAAAAATTAGCATTATTTTCTATTATTTTTTTCTAGTTAAAAAAAATATATACAGTTGAAGTCAAGTTTACATACTGCTAAATGTTAATTATTTTACCAAAATAAGAGGGATCATGCTATTTTTTATTTAGTACCGACCTGAATAATATATTTTACATAAAAGACGTTTACATAGCTCACAAAATAAAATAATAGTTTAATTTATAAAAATTACCACGTTCAAAAGTTTACATACACTTGATTCTTAATACTGTGTTGTTACTGGAATGATCCCTTGTTTGTCCTGAACAGTTTAATTGCCTACTGTTCTTCAGAGAAATTCTTCAGGTCCCACAAATTCTTCAGTTTTTCAGCATATTTGTGGATTTGCATCCTTTTCAACAATGACTGTATGATTTTGAGATCCATCTTTTCACACTGAGGACAACTGAAGGACTCATATGCAACTCTTACAGAAGGATTAAATGGTCACAGGGACTTCAGAAAGAAAAACGATGCATTAGGAGCCAGAGGCGTAAACTTTTGAACAGAATTAAGATGTGTACGTTATTCTTATTTTTACCTAAATATATTATTTTTTTGCCATTTAGTACTACTCTTCAGAAGCTAAAGGAAAGATACTTGTTCCCCAGAATACAAAATAAGTTAAATTTACCCTGATCTTCAACCTCTTAATGCATTGTGTTTCCTTCTGAAGCATCAGTGAGCGCTTGAACCTTCTGTAGTAGTTGCACAGTCATTGTTGGAAAGGGTTCAAATACACAAAAAGGCTGAAAATCATGCCCTCACTGTCAATATTGGGAATCAAGCATATGTAAACTTTTAAACGGGGTCATTTTTATAAATTCAACTATTATTTTCTTTTGTGAACTATATATAAACGTCTTTCTTATTCAGGTCAGTACTAAATAAAAAAATAACATGCTTTTTGTATGATCCCTCTCATTTTGGTAAAAAAAAATAGCAGATTCTGCAAGGTATAAGTGTAGGTGTAAACTGTTGAATTTAACTGTATGTTCTTAAAATTATATAATTGTAATATTATATCTATATTATATATAATTAACATCAAGCTCCAAAATGACTAAAAAGCACCATGAAAGTAATATAAAAATACATATTTTGCTCCGAAGCCATCCTATATATATTTGTGTGAACAACTGAAAATCTATCCCTTACATGTAGTTTTTTTTTCCTGTTGAACAGGTTGTGGCGTCCGGAGTAGTTGGTGTGATATCATGGAGGAGGCCCTTCACTCTTGTCGTACGTATCTTTATCATCTTGCCAGGACGTCTGCATGTGTTTGTTTGTCTGCTCCTCTTAGTTTTTGCAGTGATGCTGTTTTTGTTTTGTTCAGGTGTCGCTGTTCATGCTGCTGTCTGCAGTGTGTGTGATTCTCAGTCTGGCTGGTTCCATGCTCTCATGTCAGAATGCACAGATGGTCAAATCTTATGTTACCTGTCAGGTACATTCTCTTCTCTTCTCTTCTCTTCTCTTCTCTTCTCTTCTCTTCTCTTCTCTTCTCTTCTCTTCTCTTCTCTTCTCTTCTCTTCTCTTCTCTTCTCTTCTCTTCTCTTCTCTTCTCTTCTCTTCTCTTCTCTTCTAATCAAATCATATCCGTGTGTTTGTTCCAGATGGAGAATCGTCTGTGTCTTTGCTGTGACCCCAAACAGACATGCTCTCTAACAGAAGATGAGACTCTAGTGCTCTACCAACATACAGACTGCCACTCTGTGCGTCACCAGCTCAAGGTGGGGTCACTTAACTCTGATAGGGTGTTCGGGATGGTCCCAGACCCCCCCAAAAAACATTACACTCTAACCATCATATTGTGTATGCAGGATCTGCTGTTTAGTGCCTGCGGTCTTAGTATTCTCTCCACCATTATCTGCACTCTGTCCACGGTCACCTGCAGCATTCATATCTTCTCTCTGGACCTACTGCATCTAGTGAGACAAAATCCACAAAATCTTTACACTAAAACATTAAGGCCTGGTTTCACAGACAAGGCTTAGACTAAGCCAGGATTAGGCCATAGTTCAATTAGGACATTTAAGTAATTTTTTTTATAAATGTGCCTTAGAATAAAAACATCACTGTTGTGCATCGTAAGACAAAACAAAAGCACTGATGTATATTTTAAGATCAGCCAGTGCAAGTTTCTTTTAGTTGAAACAGCTTAGCCTTACATTTTAGTCTGGGACTAGGTTTAAGATTGTCCGTGAAACCGGGTGTTAGTTTGCTAATAGCTATATTTTTCTCTCAAATAAAAAAAGTTTAAGTGTGTAGATACACTCATGACCCTTTATTTGTTTTGTTTGTAGCTGGCTCCGCATCGCTCTCGCTCTGTAAACCCAGAATGCACCACTCCTCAGGATGCATTTCTTAGTAACATGATGGACTTTGAGGAGTTTGTTCCTCCCATTCCCCCACCACCTTACTACCCTCCTGAATACACCTGCAGCTCTGAAACGGATGCACAAAGGTGAAAACACACACACACACACACACACACACACACACATGTTGGGTTTACATGTTTTATGGGGACATTCCATAGGCGTAATGGTTTTTATACTGTACAAACCGTACTTTCTATCGCCCTACACCTACCCTACACCTAAACCTAGCCCTCACAGGAGAGTGTGCACACTTTACTTCATCAAAAAAACTCATTGTGCATGATTTATAAGCCTGTTTCCTCATGGGGACCTGAGAAATGTCCCCACAAGGTCAAAATCTACTCCTATCCTCGTGGGGACATTTGGTCCCCACAACGTGATGAATACCAGGTACACACACACACACACACACACAATTTTTGCTTTCGTTTTTTCCATCATGTTGGCCACTTTCCATTGATTTTTGTTGTTTCACACAATAAAATCTCTACCTGTAACCTTTAAGAAAACCTTTAAAAAATATGTAAAATAGTATTTAGTATGTTTAGTAAGGTGGCTTACATACTAGAGATGCTATGACTAAGTACACTCTTAAAAATAAAGTTGCTTCATAATGCCATAGAAGAACCTTTTTGTCTAAATGGTTCCACAAAGAACCTTTAACATCTGAAGAACCTTTCTATTTTGCAAAAGGTTCTTTGTGGCAAAAGAATGTTCTTCAGGTTATAAAAATATAAGAAAGACATAGTTCTTTAAAGAACTTTTGGCTGAATGGTTCTTCACATCTATGGCATCGATGTGAAGAACCTTTTAAGCACCTTTATTTTTAAGAGTGTATTGTTCTGGTGAAGTGTTCTCAGTGTTCAGTTAAATGTTCTTGAAATATTTGTGCTTAGTCTTTTTTCTCAATCATTTTTATTTTTAAAGACATCTGTACATTTTAACTATACTTCTTTTGTCATGCCTTTTCTTTTAGTAATTACTTTTTCCTCATCCCTCATTTTTCTGTGTGTACTTGCAGTGTCACATATAATGGATCAATGGAGAGTCCAGTGCCTCTGTACCCAACGGACTGTCCTCCTCCTTATGAGGCAGTGATGGGTCAAAGGGCCCCTAGTCAGGTACATGCGTGCCTTTAAAGGTGTAAAGAAGTGTTTTTTTTTAATTACTAATGTGTAATAAATGTATTATTATTAGAAATGTGTATTCTTAATTTTTTATTCAAATCAAGATTTTTTTTTTAATGTTTTTGAAAGAAGTCTGTTATGCTCATCAAATCTGCATTTATTGAATCAAAAAAAGTGCTGCTCAAGACATGATTGTTATTATTATCAATATTGAAAACAGATGTGCTGCTTAATATTTCTGTGGAGACAGTGCTACCTTTTTTCCAGAATTCTATGATAAATATAACATTCAAAAAATGATTTATTTGAAATAGAAATCTCTTGTATCATTATAAGGTTCTTTACTGTCCGTTTTGATAAATTTTATGTATCCTTGTTGAATAACAGTATTAAAGGATTAGTCCACTTCCAGAATAAAAATTTCCTGATAATTTATTTACCCCCATGTCATCCAAGAGGTTTCTTCAGTTGAAAAGAAATGAAGATTTTTGAGGAAAACAATTCAGGATTTTTCTCCATATAGTGGACTTTAATGGTGGCCAATGGGTTGAAGGTCCAAATTGCAGTTTCAGTGCAGTTTCAAAGGGCTCTACATGATCTTAGCTGAAAAACAATTGATCACTTTCTAAAAAAAATACAAATTTATATATTTTTTAACAACAAATGCTTGTCTTACACTAACTCAACATCACGCATTATGTAGTCACATAGGATAGTCACGCGTGATGTAGGTGGAAGTACCGACCCAGTGATTACAACGCAAACACCCTTTACAAAAAAGGTAATACAACAATGTTGGATGATTTTGAAGTTTGAGAAGAAAATTAGATGGAGTTTTTTGCTCTACCCTACCTCTTTAAACCGGATTACACAGACAAAGAACAAACCACACGTGACCTTTTCAATGTGATTACATAATTTGTGAAGTCGTAGACGTGCATCGCAGAGCTAATGCAAGATGGGCATTTGTGGTCAAAAATTGTTTTTTTTTTTTAGAAAATGACCAATCATTTAGCAAAATAAGACCCTTATTCCTTGTCTGGGATTGTGTAAAACCCTTTGAAGCTGCACAGAAAACTGCAATTTGAATGTTGTTATCAGGATTTTTTTTTATTCTAGAAGTCAACAACTCCTTTAATTTCTTAAAAAAAAAGTAATGTTATAATTTTATAACACTGTGGTCATGATTTTACTCTCACTGTTTGTAGGCCACAGTGTTTGACACCCAAGCCGGTGAGCTGTCCGGAGAGAGAGGAACATCCACAGCATTCAGTGGTGAAGGTGAGTCTTTCCTCTGCTTGTTCGTTCTTTAGCAAACAGACCCTGTTTCCACCTGATATTAAAAGGATAGTTCACGTAAAAATGAAAATTCCGTCATCATTTACTCACCCTTAAGTTGTTCCAAACCTGTACGAGTTTCTTTCTTCTGCTGAACATAGATTCTGAATAACGTGGGTAACCAAACAGTAGTTGGTCCCCATTGACTTCCATAGTGTGGAAAAAAAGAAAACTGGGGGATCTTTGGGGAATAGAAACTGTACAACCGAACTACTTGTGGGTGAGCAAATGATGACAGAATTTTCATTTTTGGGTGAACTATTCCTATTTTTGGTGAATCCGTCACAAGTTGTTTGCACTGCATGGTATTAACATGCGTTTTAATTGTGTCTCCATCATACATCACGGGAGTGCCAAGTGCGTATGAATACTGTTAAATCACCAAATATTGTATATGTGCACATTTTGTATATCCTCTCTCTCAGTGTCAATGGACAGTGGCTCTCTGTTGATGTCTGAGATTGTGGATATTCCAGATGACAGCTCCCCATCTGAGGACTCCTGCCTAATGGAAGTTGGTGTCGGTGTGCGGCCTCGGCCTCGGGGTGGCAGCGAGGGAGGAGAGGGGGGAGAATACGCCAGCCTCCGTTCTTCCACACAACATCCTGAGGGAATGGTGGCCCCTCATTCCGGAAGGCGTTGTTTCAGAGGCGAGAGATCGAACTCCTGCTCCTCCCCGAGCACGTACAACACCTCTACCTACAGGTGGGAAAAAGTTGAGTCTTTAAACCTTTGGTGTGTGTGATTAGAATAGTTAGTGCATCATGTGATCACCTGCGAAATTCAATTTTGGTTTTACACTTTGGCTTTGTCATACAGTTGAAGTCAAAAGTTTACATACACCTTGCAGAATCTGTAAAATGTTAATTATTTTACCAAAATAAGAGGGATTATACATGTTATATTTCATTTACAACTGACCTGAATAAGACATTTCACATTAAAGATGTTTACATATAGTCCAAAAAAGAAAATAGTAGTTACATTTATGAAAGTGACCCTGTTTACATACACTTGATTCTTAATACTGTGTTGTTACCTGAATGTTCCACAGCTGTTGTTTTTTTTTTTTTGTTTGTTTGTTTGTTTAGTGATAGTTGATAGTTCCTGCCCGCTGTTCTACAGAAAAATCATTCAGGTCCCACAGATTCTTATTCTTGTATTTAAACCCTTTTCCAACAATGACTATGATTTTGAGATCCATCTTTTCACCCTGAGGACAACTTGAACAGAAGGTTCAAGTGTTCACTGATGCTCCAGAAGGAAAATGATGCATTAAGAGCCAACGGTGTAAACTTTTGAACAGAATGAATATGTGTAAATTTTTCTTATTTCGCCTAAATTTCATTTTTTTTTTCACTTAATACTGCCCTTCAGAAGCTACAGAAGGCGCTTACATGTTTCCCAGAAAACAAAATAAGTGAAATGTACCCTGATTTTCAAATTCAAAAAGTTTCACCCCCCAACGCATTGTGTTTCTTTCTCGAGCATTAGTGAGCATTTGAACCTTCTGTAATAGTTGGAGTCCCTCAGTGTGAAAAGATGGATCAAAATCATACGGTCATTGTTGGAAAGGGTTCAAATACACAGAAATGCTGACAAACCAAGGAATTTGTGGGAACAGCAGGCAGTTCAGGATAAACAAGGGACTCGTGAGCAACTATCGCTAAAAAAAACAACAACCGTGGATCATTCAGGTAACAACACAGTATTAACAAGTATTCTCTTGTGGACTATATGTAAACATTTTTTATATGAAACATCTCTGGGGGGTTACTGTTTATAAAGTAGAGAGTACTGTAGAGATTACTGTTAAAGTTTTAAATATTGATATTTTATAAAAAGACGTGGATTGGCTTCATTTTTTTAATATAACTCTGATTGTATTCATCTGAAAGAAGAAAGTCATAACACCTAGGATGCCTTGAGGGTGAGCAAATCTTAGGGTAATTTCATCCTTCATAATTTCTTCCACAGGTCTCCAGTGTTGAGGCGTCAAGCTCTGTTGGCGAGTAGCTGCTCTCAGTTGGAGTTCCTAGCAGGATCTCAACATTCCTCTATCCCAGAAATACGAGTTCGGCCCTGTACGCCCTCCCGACGGGACTCCTCATCTGCATTCAGTAACCCACCTGCCGCAGCCCCAACAGGTCCTGCTCAAGACCGGCCGGACCACACAGTACCTGTGCTCCTTCCACGGCCAGGTTTCCGTGAGCAATTTGGACGTGATAGAAAAGACAGCGACAGCTTCTTACCTCTCATGAGGTCACACAGTGAACCAGGACTCAGCTCTTCAACTGACACAGGTGTGAACATACATATGTAACTAGACTACTAGCTGTGTGAGATTTATATGAAAACATGAATTTGTGTTTGCCTCTGTGGTACACTGGTTTCTGCAAACCACTCTGCTGGATGATGAAAACGTGTTTTTGTTTGCTCTTCTGTCCTCAGGTGATTTCAGTCTCTCGGGTGGTAATAAAGGAATCAGTGAGGGGGGATCGCAGACCTCATCAGAAACAGGTAAGAGTTTAGCATGCTCAGGTCATAGGGATGTTTATTATATAAAATTATTACGATTAAGTGTAACACAGTGTTACTTTATTTTTATTGTGTACTATTGTAGTTTTTTAGTTTTTTTGTTTTGTTTTCATTTATTTATATTTATTAGTTTTTATTTTAATTTTAGTTTAAATATTAGTTATGTTGTTATGTACTGTTATTTTGGTCATTGTTATTTTTATTACGTTTTTAACATTTTAATTTGTTTTAATTCAGTTTTAGGTTGTACTGCATCATCTAAAACTTATTCAAGTTATTTGTCAAGGAAGTGTTTCTAATTTTCATTGAACAGCAAGATTTTTAATGTTTTTTTTAATGAAGTCTCTTCTGCTCTCCAAGCCTGACAGTACAATTTTGAAATATTTTCACTATTTAAAATAACTGTTTTCTATTTGAGTATATGTTAAAATGTAATTTATTCCTGTGATTTCAAAGCTGAATCTTTAGCATTGTTACTCCAGTGACATGATTCTTCAGAAATTATTCTAATATTTTTATTATTATTATGTTGAAAACAGATGAGTAGATTTTTTTCAGGTTTCTTTGATGAATATAAAGTTCAGAAGAACAGCATTGATCGGACATAGAAATCGTTTGTAACACTGTAAATGTCTTTATCATCATTTTTAGTTAGTCTTTATCATTTGCAAAAATAGATAACTTAGTTTTTAAGAATTTTCAGGAATTATGTTAAAGTATGTGCATTCCAATTAATCGCAATCAAACTGCAGTTGCTTTATTTTGATTAGGTAAAAACAACAAAAAATATATAGCTAATAAATGTGTATTGTAAACAAAACAAAGGCGTCATATTATGAGAAATCACATTTTGCAAGTTTATTTCAAGTTTCACAATATATCACTTGCTCTCCATTTCAAAAATCAATCAATAAATATATTACTTATTTAATTAATTAAATGTAAGAAAAAATAATTGAGTTTGTTCTAGAGTGGCACAATTAATTATTAAAAAATCACAAACATCCACGCAATCTTTTTCTAAATGACAACGGTTCGTCTGTGTCTATTAAACCTTTGACAAAGTCATATTGAAACATTCAGATCTGTGCCACTGACACAGAGAGAGCAGTTATCATGTTTAGGTTTCGCAAAAAAATATATTTGTCATTGAATCATTCATTCAAGAGATTTGTTCAAAAATGCAGAAAAATGCAGTAATAAAACAAGTGAAGTATTTATGAGTGAGTAACTAAATCATTCAACTGAATTTTTTTTTTAAATAGTTCATTCAAATTAATTAAAATGTTTTGAATATACTGCAGAAATTCATATTTTGTGACAGCCTCTAGTAAATTACGTTTTTTTTCTTAGTTTATAATCGTGGGAGAATCTGATCTTTATTTGGAACAAAAAATTTGTTCTGATATGTTCTTGGAAGCTCAGAAACGCTTACTTATTAATGCATGACTGTCCACATTTATACGTCAAAAGCAGCTATTCTTGTATAGTAACTTGACCCACTCAGTCACAATAAGGTAATAAGGAGGAAGTTGGACCAAAAATGCTGTCATACCAGAACACCAGAAACATGATAAGAATAATATGTGGTTAAGTCTGTCAAACTTTTTGGTTGGAAGAAAGCAACCTTACAAACAAGCATCTGTTTTATAGTTTTACTTTTAACAAGATCCCTAATCTTGAGAACATAAAATCTAATTAGAAATACATCATGAATAAATACTAAAATTGCATATACAGTTGAGGTCAGAAGTTTACATACACCTTGCAGAATCTGATGTTTATTTTTTTACCAAAATAAGAGGAATCATACAAAGTGCATGTTATTTTTTTGTTTAGGAAATACAAAGCATAAAGAGCTGGGGGTGAAAACTTTTTGAATTTGAAGAACAGGTTAAATTTAACTTATTTTGTCTTCTAGGGAACATGTAAGTATCTTCTGTGGCTTCTGAAGGGCAGTACTAAATAGAAAAAACCCCACAATATTTAGGCAAAATAAGACAAATGTACACATCTTCATTCTGTTCAAAAGTTTACACCCCTGGCTCTTAATGGTTTGTTTTTCCTTCTGGAGCATCAGTGAGCGTTTGAACCTTCTGTAATAGTTGCACATGAGTCCCTCAGTTGTCCTCAGTGTGAAAAGATGGGTCTCAAAATCATACAGCCCTTGTTGGAAAGGGTTCAAATACACAAAAATGATGAAAAATCAAAGAATTTGTGGGACCTGAAGCGAGCAGTTTAACTGTTCAGGACGAAAAAAGGACTTATGAACAACTATCACTAAACAAAAAAAAAAAAAAAAAAAAGCTGTGGATCATTTAGGTAACAAGTAATAAGAATCAAGTGTATGTAAACTTTTGAACGGGGTCATTTTTAAAAATTCAACCATTATTATCTCTTGTCGACTATATGTAAATGTATTTTATGTAAATATCTAAAAAATAAAAAAATGACATGCATTTTGTATGATCCCTCTTATTTTAGTAAAATAGTTAAAATTTTGCAGATTCTGCAAGGTGTATGAAAACTTTTGACTTCAACTGTAATTAATACTACAATAACATGCCAAGGGAAAAAAATATTATTGTAGTTCAATATGCGTATACATTATAATTATTATTTGTTATTATTATTTTTTTTTTAAATAACAGTCTGCCTCCCTACTCACTATGCTTTTTTCATGTGACCTTTGTGGGGTAGGGGTATCGTCTGGAGCTGGTTTGCTGCCTCGCTCCTCTCTGGCACTTCCTGCTTCTCTGCCCAGAAAGGGCAGCATTAAAGCTGTAAGTAGTCGGTTGCCCACAAAACCAGTCCCAGCCACTTCGCTACGCTTACCCAAAGACTGCGCACGCTCACTTGGAGACCTCAAGGTCAGTTTTAGGAGGTTTTTGATGACAAGGACCCTGAATTCTGCCATTTCCAATATTACCAGAAAGTATATTAAATGTATAAACAAGCAGTCAAACATTTTACATTTAAATTACAGGTCACCAAAGTTTTAGTGCAACGTTTCCTTCAGAGATCCAAACGTAACTTAGCCCCTGCAACTGAACATGCTGGAAACTCTACTCAGGGGCCTAAAAGGAGAACAGGAGGTGAAGGAAGTCTGCCGTTAGAACAGGTAAAACATTGCCAATGCCATAAATAAAATCATTTAGCTCAGCTAGAATTCTATGTAGTGCAATTTAGTACCAAATAACCCATTACATGTTTTTATGAAGGTGCTTCGTAACTCTCTGGGGGCCAACAGGGGGCAGCAGCAGCACGTCCACCACCACTGCCGTGGACACCATCACTCCCATAGTGACAGTCGCCACAATGCCCGCCGCCATGATGATGACCCTGTAAGGACCGGAGGAATCCACTTGCGTAGCTGCGGAGACCTCAGCTCCACATCCATCGCATCACTGCGCAGACTCCACCCACCGCCGCACGGATCTTCAGGGGCGCTTTACTCAGAATCTGCCCTCTGAAATGGAATAAATCACTGCTGGATTGAGAAGAGTGAATAACAGGTGGGAAATAGGTTTGAGATGAGGAAAGGGTGATGTGCAGCAGGTAAATATGCTGTTTGAACAACAGTATGAGTTTTTAGCTGTACTTACCGTAGTAAAAGACTGAACAATACATCTAATAGAACTGAGTTTAACCTTTCAGACCTGCTGCTCTCCGTGCCTGACAAACTCTGGTTCTTCTGTTTTGTATTTCCATTTATGTTTTGCTCCATCTAGTGCTTTTTTCTCGCTCACTGTTTACATTCATATGGAAAGAATGACACCATTCCTTGTCTTCACAGCTCATTACAATGCACTCACGCAACTACAAACATACAGCCATATGTTTGGCTCTAACTATTTAGAGTAAGTAAATAAATAATTAAAGGAATTAACAAAATAAATGAAAGGAACAGTAAAAAAAAGCAGGATAAGAATATTTGTAAAGTAATCAGTTTGAACTATTTGCAAATATTGTTTGAATTTAAAATAGACATACATTCATTTTTTCATATGTCAAAAATGTAAAATGGTCAAATATTTCATATCTTCATTCATATCACAGTTGACCCTTCGCTAAAACCCGTAATTATTAGTTACTGTTGTTGTGTCTGACAAACAATGCCGATCTGACACTGAACATCATGTTCTCACAGTGAAAAATACATTGTGGAACAAAGAGGAAACTGACAACATACTGACAGACAAGACAGAGCGGGTTACTTCTGATATGAAACAAGGTCTCAGCTTTAAAATGTTGTCATTTTTTAAGGAAATTCAAATAATAAATACCATTTTGTGGCTCTTTAATGTGACACATTGCTGTATTGCCTTATTAGATCAATTGACATGTGAACCGATCATCTTTTCTTATTTACTTAAAGCATGAAATGAACATCAGAATGTATTTTATTTAAACCGCGGAAAGACGTCATTACACAATTTGTCAGGTTTAATTTCACCCAAGTTAATCTACTCTCCTGTCTGATTTGTTCGTTAGACAAAATGGCGAAATATTATGATTGGTCAGATCGCCTGTCAATCAAGCTGTTTGCGAAGAGTCAATCACTATTTAATAACTCTTTCAATTACTCAATAATTATTCAGTCACAAATGATTCAGCCTATATTTTCAATTCAAAATGGTGAAACTGAATAAACTTGAGTAGTTTGCATCATACGTAATACTGTTTAGCATATTTAGTCATTAAGCATTTCGGTCTTATAAAAGTTGTCGAAAGGTAAATGTTTAACATCTTATCTTGCATTTTTTCACTGTTAAAAAACTGAAGTGTCACAGTGGAATTCATGTTCAGTATCTGTAAACAGTAAAGCCTTTCTTGGTTTTGAAAGTCATTAGTCATTTTGACATTGATGAGAGTTGTTACATTTTTAAAATGCAGCGTTTTAAACATTTTGTCATCCTAACAACAATCAGAGCAACATATTAGATTGTGAGTGTTTATGATGGTTATAGCCCTGCAAACACACACATGCAATAAAATGCATGACCACACACTCAAATGTGGTGTTAACTCTTTTGTAACCAGCCACTAAACGCTTTTCACTAAACACTTTTCACTAATTGACCATCTCGCAAAAGTAGCTAAATGATTCATACATCATCTTACATACTGTACAGTGCCTTGCAAAAGTATTCATACCCCTTCTTTTTTTTTCACTTTTTATGTTGCTGCCTTGTGTTAAACTGCTTAAAATGCCTGTTTTCCACATCAATCTACACTCCTCACACTATAATGTCAAAGCAAAAACAGAATTGTCACAACTTTGTGAATTTATTAATAATAAAAAACCTGAAATAAGTACACTGCAGAAGTATTCAGACCCTTAACTCAGTACTTAGATGAAGCACCTTTACAGCCTCAAGTCTTTTTGTGTATGATGTGACATGCACACTTATCTGCCATTTTTGTCCTTATCTCTTCACCCCTCAAGCTCTGTCAGCTTGGATGGGGGCAGATGCACATTTTCAGGTTTGTCCAAAAATTTTGCTAGAGTTCAAGCCCAGGATCTGGCTGGGCCACTCAAGGACATTTACAGAGTTGTCTATAAGTCACTCTTGCTGTGTGGCAATTATAAACCTTCTGCCCAGTCTGAGGTTTTGAATGCTCTGGACTGGGTTTTCATTAAGGTTCAATCTCAATATTTTGGTGCATTGAAAAACAGCCCCACAGCATGAGGCTGCTACCACCACACTTTACTTTTGGAATGGTACTCTGCAGGTGATGAGCAGTGCCTTGTTTCATTCAAACTGAGTTAAATTCCAACTGTCGCAGATAAGTGTTTGAATACTTTACGTTTTTTATTTGTAATAAATTAGATGTTAAAAACCTGTTTTTGCTTTGTCATTATGGTGTGTGGAGTGTAGATTGCTGAGGGAAAAAAAACTAATTTAAAGCAGTTTAACA
This sequence comes from Garra rufa, assembly GCF_049309525.1. NCBI lineage: Eukaryota > Metazoa > Chordata > Actinopteri > Cypriniformes > Cyprinidae > Garra > Garra rufa. The sequence continues at coordinate 28,339,136 of NC_133369.1, forward strand.
TAAGGCAGCAACATAACAAAACATGAAAAAATGAGGCGTATAAATACTTTCGCAAAGCACTGTATATAATATGGCTGTTTTTAACCTCACATCGTCTCAACAGCTGCGGTTGATGCAGCAATGGATTCACTTGCTTTTTTGTAAAAGTGCATGTTTTCTCTAAAACAAGATCATTTAATTGGAGCTTTGATCTTTTGCGTCTGTCTGTCTGTCTCTCATGGTTGACTCTAGCTTCCCAGCCTGTGTAATACTTTCCTAGAATGCCTTTGCATGTATTGAGAAGGCTTGTTTTCTCTTTTTGACTGAACACCAAATGCACTAACACAAACTGATACACAAACATGCTTGTGACAAAACTAGATGCCACTAATGCAAAGAAATGTTTGAAGGAATTTTGGATTTTATAACACAGATGATTCTCTGGCAATAAACATACTTGTACAGTTATGTATAGACATTGAACTATTACAGGACGCTGGGAGCTTGAAAACTGATTTCACAATACTTATTTAAACGGGACGATCACTGGAAGAGAGACAATGAACCCTGTCAAACTGACACGTTCAAGGATGTTCCGGACAATTTGGGAATAAGACAGCCATGGACTTCTGGTGTATCTGCTTTGTTTTATTCAGAAATGGATGTACATTTAAAGGGATAATTGCAGTTGTCAATTGTTTAGAAGTGCTTTGGAATGTTAGCTATGAATCAGTAGCAATGTTGCTAAATAATGCATTAATACACTTGCTCTATATGTAAATAACTTTGATGCACGGACCCTCCCGCCCACAAACATTCTGCAACTTTGAAGCACTGAAACCAAGTCTGAAAAAGAGCTTGATATTCTACCTCTTGTATTGCATACACTGACATGTTATGGCCCAGTGGAATATTTTCATTAATTTAAAGATTTTATGGACTATTTATGAAAAAAAACTTCTACACTGACTAATGAAAACACTGTTATTCTGGGAATATGATGCCTAAAAAGAACATTTAAAACAGCTCTACTTCATGAACTTTTAATGCAAGTTATGTAAAATCACAATAAATGTATACACATCAAATTTACATGATCTCAGGTGTTATCTCCACTTTTTCAACACTGAAAAATATACATTTAGTTTTTTTTAAAGGTGAAAGTCACCTTTAAAAAGTAGTGTCTGATCTGTAAATAAAATGATTCTTCTGAGTCATGCCTTTTAAATGAATCGGTTGAACTGGTTCACAAAACCAGGATGAAGCTTGAGCACATTAGGCTGAACCAGACATTTATTATGGGCTGAGTATGACATTTCAGTTAGAATAAAAATATATATTATTAATGCTGAGACATCCAGACACTAAAAACAAAAAGACTTTATTTTTGATATTTGTGATTTGATAGCTATTTCAGTTTTGTTTTGATTAGCCTTGTTTATTTTAATGTTATATTCGACTTATTTAATTGTTAGCTTTTAATTTACCCTGTGCTAAACGATACGTTCACAAATCACTATGATTAAAAAAAACAATCTAACACCGTGTCTACACCGGACGCGAGCGACGCGACGCGACAAAATACAATAAATGATTTGCAACGGTCGCGTCCAGTGTAGACAGACTTTAGCTGTTGAGGCGCGGCGCGACGCGGGTGTGGACACGCGCTGCGTCCGAAATCGCATACTTCCCTACTATATAGAACGCGAAAAACAGTATGTGAGGCGAGTAGTACTGTATGTCCGAATTCATAGTATTTGAAATACAGAAGGCGAGAAGTACGCATCCGATGGACACTTCAGGCTCCAGGAGAGGAGTCGTTATTCGAACATGATGAACTCCAATGAACCGATTCACTGAAATGAATCGAACCTGGCTGTACAAGTAGTACTTTTATTTTGAAACTGGAAGTTCTTACGCCGCACATGATGATGTAAATGTTGAGCGCCAGTTCGCAGTTTAGATTTACAGCCAAAGCGACAAGTATTGTAATGTGGAACCTGCGACCAACCGAATCCGGAGGTAATGTTTTCTGTGCAAATTGAGTCGGTGGTTTAGTGTTTTACTGTACTGCGACAGCAGACATCTGCAAACCAACTGCAAAGCAGTAATAGTAATACTTATCTAATGTGGTCCTGATTACGTAACATCTTTCTGTATATGAAACGTCTTCTAAGGACCTATGAACAGTTTTACCTCATATCTCACGAGGCGTTCATTTCTTTAGTTAAACACTTTTATATTGTAGTTGTTGTTATACATAGACATTAAGAGGTTGGGTACGTAGTTACAGTGTAAGGCTGTGTCATTCAGTATGCTAACATCAAATTTTACCAGGTAAGTTAGTGAGAGTATTTGTTTTCTTTCTGGTCACGATTGTAACTAGAGTTGACCTGTAGTTAATTGGGATCTTGGTTTCACCCTTGTCACAAATGTCAACACTGACATTAAATTTGTAATAATTGTGAATTATGATTTGATATATAAGACATATAACTTAGTTCACCCCAAACATTTAAAAATGTCATCATTTACTTGCCCTCATGTCGTTCCAAACCTGTATGACTTGCTGTGCTGTGGAACACAAAAGAAGATATTTTGAAGAAACCAAGCAGTTTTGGTTCCCAATGACTTCCATTATATTTTCTTAAGTCAATGGGAACTGAAGCTGCTTGGTTACAACATTCTGCAAATTATCTTCTTTTGTCTTCCACAGCTGTTTTATGTGCTCATTTTTATGGAGCTTTGACACAGGCATCATCTTTCTGAGAGGTGTAAAAACACTTGCGTGAATGGTTTATTATTATACAGGCAGATTTTGTTGAAATAATTAGAGCAAACTATTAGAAAATCCAAGTAAATTTCAAGTAATTACTATTATTTGTATAGGTTGGAATGCTTTAATTCAGTTTTTTCTGTTTTTGAAGGGGAAAGTATCGTTCTGCTCCCGGGTCAGGAGTATGTGGTCGGCCGTAAAAACTGTGCGATCTTGCTGTCCAATGATCAGTCCATCAGCCGTGTGCATGCGAGCCTCACTGTAACTGAGCAGGTCAGTAACTCCCCTCATGAGCATCTCCATAATGTGTAAGGGCATCTTCAATGAAGAGATGTTTGGTAGCCCACTATGAATGCTTCTGTACATCACCTCCCTGTCATTCTTATACGTTCTCTAACAAACCACAATGATAGGAGTTAATAGAGCTGCTAAGATAGAAGAACATAAATAGCACTTTTTAAACATGCCTTTGACGTTTATGTGGTTAAAGGAGAAGTTTACTTCCAGAACAAAAATTTACAGATAATTTACTCACCCCCTTGTCATCCAAGATGTTCATGGGGGTCATGTTTCTTTCTTTAGTTAGGAAAACATTTTAGGATTTCTCTTTATATAGTGGTCATCTTACATTGCTGTTTTACCTTTTTTGTAAAGGGTTTTGATCCTCTTTGCACGATCACTTTGTATACACTTGCTCTGTACTTCTGCAGCCATATAGGATGAAGTTGGAGGAGAAAATGAGATGGGAGTTTTTTGACCTACCCTAACTGTCTTGAACCGAAATACACAAGAGTTCATGCAGAGCTAGACATGACGAGCATTTGAGGTTACTTTTTTTTTTTTTTTTTAGAAAATAACCGATTGTTTCGCCTTCTTGGCTGGGATCATTTAGCGCCCTTTAAAGCTGCAGTTAAATTGCATTTTGGAAGTTCAAACTCATAAGCACCATAGAAGTCCACTATATGGAGAGAAATCCTGAAATGTTTTCCTCAAAATACATACTTTCTTTAGACTGAAGAAAGAAAGACATGAACGTCTTGGATGACAAGGGGGTGAGTAAATTATCTGTATATTTTTGTTGTTAACTTCTTTAACAAAGACATCTTGGCTATGATTTTACTTGGAGCATGTCCATAAATATCTTATGTTGCTTAATAAGTCTGTGTCAAAGGCAGTGCTAGGAAGTATTTCATAAAGTAATCAAATTTTAATTTACTAATTGTTTTTGATTATTTTGCTAATTACTTGGCAGAACCGTAATCATGCGTGTCATTATTTTCCTTAGTCATTCTTGCTGTGAAATACTTCAGAATGCAATACATTCTATAACTACTAACTTCTTGGAAGGTATTGAAAAAAGTTTCTACATTACTGAGAATATTGATTTCATTCGAATGGCCTTGTTCAATATGTAATTATATTACAATTTTCACATGTCCATGTTATTATTTTAGTGCTTTGATAGATAATTCATCATCTTTTAAATAATAGAAAGGGTGCTGTGTTATACTAGACATGTGACATTATCACTTTTTCATTTCACAGTAATTGCTGAAGATTTTATCAAATAAAATTGCATCACAAAAACAGACAGAAGAGGAGCAAAAAAGTGACAAAAAGAACCATTAACATTTAAATACAATAAAACAATACACAGTAAACAAATGCTCCAGACCTATTGAAGTGTAAGGGCGCAACTGTGAGAAATGATAATTGAGAATGAGTTAAGCAAAAATCTAGATGGCGTCTAGAATCATGTGGGCAGCGTGCTGACAAGTAGCGTCATTGTGCTTTGGGTGTCCAAAGTTCAAGTCCCGGCACGCCGACCTTTTCCAATCTGATCCTCCTCTCTTTCTCTCCCACTTTGCTTCCTGTCTAACTACTGTTTTATCAAAATTAAGGTATAAAATGCCAAAAATACATTTTGAACAGTAAGATTTTTTGTTTATTTTTAAAGTGTCTTCTGCTCACCAAGTCTGCATTTATTTGATCCAAAGTGCAACAAAAACGGTACAATTTTTTAATATTTCTTACTATTTAAAATAACTGCTTTCTATTTGAATATTTTTTTAAATGTAATTTCTTCCTGTGATTTCAAAGTTAGTTTTTAGCATCATTACTAGTCACATGATCCTTCAGAAATCATTTTACTATTCTTATTTGCTGCGCAAAAAAACATTTTTTATTATTATTATGTTGAAAACAGAGTAGATTTTTTCAGGTTTCTTTGATGATTAGAAAGTTCAGAAGAACAACATTTATCTGAAATTGTAACACACTTTTGATCAATTTAAAGCATCCTTGCTAAAAAAAAACATATTCATTTCTATAATTTCTCTCCCCCTCCAAAATGTATTAAAATTGGTAATTAATTTAAATATTGGTAATAATAATATTAATAATGATAAATGTTTCTTGAACAGCAAATCAGCATATTAGAAGGATTTCTGAAGGATCACGTAACACTGAAGACTGGAGCAATGATACTGAAAATGTATCTTTGATCACTGGAATAAATGACATTTTAAAATGCATTCAAATAGAAAGCAGTTATTTTAAATAGTAAAAATATTTCACGATATGCTTTTGCATCAAATAAAGCAGGCTTGGTGAGCAGAAGAGAATTTTTTTAAAAACATTAAAAATCTTACTGTTCAAAAACTTTTGACTGGTAGTGTAAATCTAACAAAAAGGAAAAAATATATACTTGTAAATAAATATTAAGTTTTGAACTATTTGGTGTTTTTTGAGAAACACCATAGTAAATACAAAAATGTGAATGGCTGTTTGAAAACATGTAAATACTGTCTGACTGGCTTTCTTTTCTGCAATAAGTGTGTGCCAGAAATACAAAATTGGGCAGTGCTTTGTGTAGTGCAGTAACTGGAGAAACAGGGAAATATTGGCATTTCTGTAAGTGCCATCTACTGTCAGAGAGTGAATCTGACTTTTCATTGTGACCACTTGATGGAAAATATGGAACTATTTAAAGAATAAGGTACCTGCAGGTATTTACTGTATTTTGAAGTACTGACTATAACAGTACCATGCATGTTTATTATCACAGTATACCATAATACCAAATAACACTTTCAAATTACAAATTTATTTGTACAGGTTTGTTAAGTCCATTTATTCTTGAGATGGAATTGCATTCTGTAAATGTGTGTTTGCAGGTATCATGCCCTAGATGGCCCTGTTTCCTTTACTGCTATATTTTGGATGGATTAGTTCATGCTGGTGGTTTCTCATCCAGCTAGCTAACAGGGTTCTTTTCTTGTTTTAATGCTGTTGACAGGCGGTCACTCTGAAGGACAGCTCTAAATATGGCACTTTCATCAATGGTGAGAAGCTTGAGACTGGCTCCACAAAGATCCTGCAGACAGGAGACCAAATCACATTTGGAGTCTTCCAGAGCAAATTCAGGTTTGTATGCAGCTACGCATTCCTTTGTGTTATGCGAGATGATTAAAAGCAGTTTATAGTGGTAAAAGCATTTATTGGGCCAAAAATACAAACATTTACCTTCATTTTGTTTCAAGTGCCTGTGGAACTTCTGAATTGTATACTGGTCACTTTTTTGTTGTTACTACAATTTACTCACCCCTATGCCATCCAATATGTTAAAGGTTGTATCAGCGATTCTAGGCTGAAACATAAAGTGTCACTTTCAGCTGACCTTTCTTCACGATCCGCTCGCTGCCTGCCCCATAAATTGTCTGTAAAAAAGCGCGTCTCTGTGGTCAGCCTAGGGTCCGAGATATGCCAAAAAAACAATCGGTGCTACCAACGATTCCACAGAAAAACAAACAGTGTTCCAACCAATCAGCGTCAGGGGGTTGGTGTTGTGGACTTTTGTACTGGTGTAGGGATGTGAGGGAGGCGGAGCGAAAGTCCACAACACCAACCCCCTGACGCTGATTGGTTGGAACACTGTTTGTTTTGCTGTGGAATCGTTGGTAGCACCGATTGTTTTTTTGGCATATCTCGGACCCTAGGCTGACCACAGAGACAGGTTTTTTTTTTACAGACAATTTATGGGGCAGGCAGCGAGCGAATCGTGAAGAAAGGTCAGCTGAAAGTGACACTTTATGTTTCAGGCTTGAAATCGCTGATACAACCTTTAATGTCTGTCTGTCTTCATTTGAAAAAAATAATAAATAAAGATTTTTGAGGAAAACATTCCAGGATTTTTCTCCATATAGTGGACTTTAATAGGGATCAATAAGTTGAAGGTCCAAATTGCAATTTCAATGCAGCTTCAAAAGGCTCTACACGATCCCAGCCGAGGAATAAGGGTCTTGTCTAGCAAAGCGATCAGCCATTTAAATAAAAAAAAAATTATACTTTTAAACCACAAATTCTTGTCTTGCATTAAATTTTTTTTTTACGTGATTACATAATGCGTGAAGTCATGGACGTGCTTCGCAGAGCTAATGAAAGATAACCATTTGTGGTTGGAAAGTATATAAGTTGTTTTTTTTTCTTTAGAAAATGATCAGTCGCTTCACTAGATAAGACCGTTATTCCTCGGCTGTGATCGTGTAGAGTCCTTTGAAGCTGCATTCAAACCACAAATATCGACCTTCAACTTATTGATCCCTATTAAAGTCCACTATATGGAGAAAAATCCTGGAATGTTTTCCTCAAAAATCTTTTCAACTGAAGAAAGAAATGAACAACTTGGATGACATAGGGGTGAGTAAGGCCCAATCCCAATTCTATTTTCTACCCCTTCGCCTACCCCTCGCCCCTTCCCCTTGTCCCTTGAAACAAAGTGTAAAGGGGAAGGGCTAAAATATTTCCCCTAAGAAATGGGACACCACTACAACACTGTGATACGTCATCATACGCTAGTTCCTAATGTTACGTCAGAGGACATGCGCAGATGTTTATCACTCATTCCAAGATGTCAAAATGTTGTCATGTTGCAAAAAGTACAAATGTATGGTGTACGCACCGTTCATTCACATGTGGCCGTAAGCAAAACAAACAACGCATTATCACATGCGCGGCAAATTGCTAATCAGTGTAGTGGTGCCTGGAGAAGTATATATGCTTCATTTGTGAATTTCGTTTTCAACTTTCTATTTGAACGCGTTCGTTTTCTGGATCCTTGGACTAAAATGTTTACAGGGGTTCACTTGTTTAAGAAATTTCTGATCGTAAAAATCAGCTTCTTTTTATTTGTAAGGTATCGTTTTTATTATTATGTACTGATTTTATTATGTTAAATTACTGGTGCGGTGAGCGGGCGCAGGTGCATTAGGCGCAATCATCAAATACATTTCAAAGCAAGCCGGCTCCACGGTCCTGACTGCATCATCACTGCATTTATTGGGTGTTTTGAGCGAATATTTACAATTATTCACATGACTGGATGTGGTGGACTGCCATGATTTTGGCGAATGCAGGACACTGAATAATGCGCATCAGAGGGGATTTAAAAAGTGGAAGTGTGTATACACCGTATACGTTACCTGCGTACACCCTCCACTACACCACCGTTGCAAATTGCCGTGCCACTGGTCTTTCATGTTTCTAACATGCAGTCAAGTGTATATGACATAAAAATATATTTTGTAATATCGTGCAATCAGTGCTATCTGCTAGCAAACTTTAGCGATTTTTTTTGCAAACGTTTATTTACAAAACAACACCATAAACACAAACACAAGATTGAAGGTAATATACATATAATGAAACATTGTCATGAAAATCCTTATTAAAGGCAAAAATTACTTATATTTACGAGTCTGCTTGCTCGAGTGAGCAGCCATGTTGGAAATTTCTCTTAGCCCTTCGTTTGAAGTGAGGTCCTGAAAAATCTTCGTTTGGAGGGCTATCTGGCCCTTCCCCTTACCCCTACCCCTCCAACCAAAAGAGAAATGAGACACCCCTACCCCTTCACGTGAACGCGCCAAACGGAGGGGTAGGGCTAAGTGTAGGGGTAAGGGGTAGAATTGGGATTGAGCCTAAATTATCAGGAAATGTTTATTCTGGAAGTGAACTAATCCTTTAATAATAATCACTTTTTCCCACTCAGTTTGGAGAAAGAGTGTGTTGTGGTGTGTTCCTCATGTGTCGATAATCAAGGGAAAGCCTCCCTCTCTCAAGATTTGCACTCGATTGGTGGGCGACTTGTCAACACTTGGACACTCGACTGCACGCATCTTGTCATGCCCACTGTAAAGGTCACCATAAAGGTCAGGAGGCCACTTAAGCAAATCATTTCATCCTTGAGGGTTCATTCAGTTTTCTGATTAACTGCTAACGAACCTACACTTAAGGTACACTAAAACATCTGCTGAATCAATTTCTCTCTCTATGCAGACAATCTGTGCGTTGCTGTGCTGTCGGCCCATAGTAAAACCTGAATTCTTCAGTGCATTTAGCAAGGCTGTGCAGCAGAAACTCCCACTGCCTAAACCAGACAAGTATGGAGTGTCTCTCTTTCTCTATCATTCACAGTTGCTTGTTTTTTCTATCTATAACAGTGAGCTAATAGCAGAAATTTTGAGTAGACATTATAGTTTAGATGTTGCTGTGTTTTGTGTTGATCAGATTTAGGCCTCAGATTGATGAGCCCAGCCTGGCTAAAGAGGATGTGGATCTGAGTGCACGACCGGAGAGAAGGAACCTCTTCAAGGGGAAAACTTTTCTGTTTTTGAACTCAAAGCAGGCAAGATATTTTTAAATGCTACTAAAATGATCAATTATACTATCACTGTGCATTAAAATTAGGACAGACTCCTCCTCTTTTAAAAACCGTTTTTAAAAAAAAAAAAAAGAAGAAGAAATTAATACTTTTATTTAGGTAGTAGCAAAGCAATAATTGGTCAAACGATTTCTGTTTCTAAATCCGAAGACATACTGTTGTGTAGAGCAGGATGTATAAGTAGATTTGTCTATTGGCAGCACACTGAGATGTGGCTTATTTTACTAAATATGAGGCCAAAGGATTGTGAATTTGTTCTTTTACTTTCATGTTCCTTATCATGTCACATGGCCAGTTGCTATATAAGAAAAAGATGTTACCTTTGAACCCAAGTCTGTGCAGAAGTTTTTTTTTCTTCCACAGCCCACCCACATACTGCAGCAGCTGTGTGTCATTGAGTCTCTACTACCAGACTCTAAAATATCTTCATTTTTGTTGACTTAAGAAAAGACTACTTCATTTTTCCTGTAACATTATAATATCAGTAACAGGCACTTTGACCTTTCTTATCTATTTCATAACTTTTATCTTTTTCCCTAGAAGTGAAAGTTAGACATGTGTCAGGGCTTTAGTCATTAAGCAGTTATATACAGTGAAAAAGTTGGATGTCACATAGGAGTTCCTCCATGCTGTTTTATATTAGTTCAGGAGGTGTAAAACAGTGCTGATTAGCTCGGAGAAAGATCAGACCATGTGAAGTCGAACAGCTGGGAAATTCTCTGTAACCAGCAGGCTCGTTTTTGAGTGAATAACTGCTGATAGAAGCTACAGCAGTGCAAAGGGGTCACATGGTCATTTTCTTTCTTGTGATTACTTGGGAAAAGGTTTTAATTTCTGAAAACCCAGAAAGAAAGGTTTATCTATGTCTTTTTTTAATGTTTCGAAAAAGAGTGTGTTTGTTTAAGTAATGTTATTTTAGTATCATTTATGTAGTATTATAGTATTTATAAATATTTTATTTTATATATTTTTAATATAATTTGTTTTCATTTCAATAGTTTTCATTTTAATTAAGTTGTTAGTTACAGTTGAGGTCAAAATTTTACACCTTTGCAAAATCTGCAAAATGTTAATTATTTTACAAAAATAAGAGGGATTTTTTATTTAGTACTGACCTGAATAAGATATTTCACATAAAAGAAAGAAAAGTTTTTTCAGCATTTTTGTATATTTGAACCCTTTCCAAAAATGATTGTATGAATTTCAGATCCATATTTTCACACTGAGGACAACTGAGGGACTTATATGCAACTATTACAGAAGTTCGAACACTTACTGATGCTCCAGAAGGAAACACAAAGCATTAAGAGCAGGGGTTAAAACATTTTGAATTTGAAGATCAGGGTAAATGTAACTTATTTTGTCTTTTGGGAAACATGTAAGAATCTTCTGTAGCTTCTGAAGGGCAGTACTAAATGAATCAAAAACATGGTATTTAGGCAAAATAAGAAAAATGTACACATCTTCATTCTTTTCAAAAGTTTACACCCCTGGTTCTTAATGCTTTGTGTTTCTTTCTAAAGCATCCTTGAGCATTTGAACCTTCTGTAATAGTTGCATATGAGTCCCTCAGTTGTCCTCAGTGTGAAAAGGTGGATCTCAAAATCATACAGTTTAATTGTTCAGGACAAGCAAAGGACTCATGAACAAATATCACCAAAAAACTAAAACAAAAACAAGCTGTGGATCATTCAGGTAACAACACAGTATTAAGAATCAAGTGTATGTAAACCTTTGGACAGGGTCATTTTTATAAATTCAACTATTAATTTCTCTTGTGGACTATTATGTAAATGTCTTTTATGTGAAATATGTTATACAGGTCAGTACTAAATAAAACATAACACACATGTTGTATGATCCCTCTTATTTTGGTCAAATAATTAACACTTTGCATATACTGCAAGGTGTATGTAAACTTTTGACCTCAACTGTATGTGCACATTAAATTAAACATTTTATTTCAGTTTTTTTGTTTAAATTTAAGTTTTTCATCTTTTTTTGGTTTGGAACATAAACATTACTTTTTTTTACATTTAAAAAGAAAGAAAAAAGAAAGTAGGAAATAAAAGCCAATCTCTACACACAAATATTATACTTTTTATTTCGGGATAATGATGGATGAGTGCTTACTTCCTGCGTAGATGTGTTTCTTAGTAAAACAGGAAGCTTGAGTGGGACAAATTGAAGGGCTCATCCTGTTTTTTTCTTTCTTTCTTTTTAATAACCAGTAGGCTTCAGTTGCTAAATGTAGAAACATTTGCAGTTTCATTTTCTATCATGCTGAATATTGTAATTAGGTTAAAGAAAGATTTAGGAAATCATTATAATCAGTGTTTTATTGTTGTAATCACTGAGGTTTTTTGCATCTTTCCAGATGAAGCGTTTGAGTCAGTCAGTGAGTTTTGGAGGTGGGGTAAGCCAGCTTTTGGACGAGGGCTCTCTGCCCGTTTCACTCTTGGAGTCAAGCAGCACCTGTGTGATCGATATGACATCAGGGAACTCCCAGGCTGTGATCCCTCCGGCCTCCAAGAAGTTGGTGGATTCTGTGGCTCAGATTCTCCGCAGGTGTGTTTGTATTTTTGCTCATGCCCAGTCTTTTCTGTCAGTTCAGACAACATCAATACTAATTGTGACCACAAAACCAGTCTTAAGTCACACATTGTATGGGTCAAAATTATCGATTTTTCTTTAATGCCAAAAATCATTAGGATATTAGGCAAAGATCATGTTCCATTAAGATATTTTGTAAATTTCGTAAATATCAGCCAAATAGTGTCCTATCCTAACAAACCATACATCAATGGAAAGCTTACTTGTGTATATATACAGCTTTCAGATGTTCAGATGCTTTCAGGGTCACAACTTTATTGAATTGTATTGTATTAAATACAATGAAGCTGCTATGTTTTGCATATAATCAAGTGATAAATTGGGCCAGAGCGATCCAAAATGGTGCTACACCAGTAAATTCTCTAATGTCTCTCTTATATTTTCTCTTTTTCACACAGAAACGGCTTGCGCTTTATTGCTGAATCTGAGATCGGCTTGGCTGCCATTCATGTCAATATTAAAACATACTGCAATCCCTGCTTTTCTATGCAATCTGGTGGGTTTACATACACTTATATACACATCCGGTGCAGATGGACTGTTCTAGGTCATTACTCATTCTTAGTAGTGTTCTCAGTGTTAACAATGAGTGAATAATGATGAATACAATGATGACTGATTGTACCTTTTTAATTGTGTGATAAGTGTGTTTACTGATCCTTACTTGGCAGTGAATCTGAGAAGTAGATTTCTTGACTGACGTGTGAACACTGAAACTCGACACATCAATAATTTCGCATCACTTCCTCACAGAAACCGTGACAGTGAAACCAGTCATTGCTGCAGCAACACTTTCTCAGAACACTGCTGTTGATGAGACAGCGCTCGCAGCACCTTCCCAGAATATCACAGCCTATGTGGTCAACACTGAAGTCTCTCAGGACCAGAGCAGGTAGAAGCATGTGTGTTGAATCTTGCAGAATACCTGTTTTAGGTGATGGACGTCACCTAACATCTCCAGACACCAACTACCTCAAAACAACAATCTCACATTTTAGGCAGTGTTCAAACCAGTCAGTTCACAGAGTTTGAAAACCACTGTTTTACAGCAATTCTTCAACATATAATGGTAATCAGTAGTGTCAATATTCAATGTTCACATTTGCAGGGTGGTTACAAGTGAGATCAGTGCAGTTGGTGAGACTCCAGAGAAGACACACCACACAAAGAAGGGCTCCACACTGTCAGCAACAAACAAACCCTCATCCCTCAACCCGGAACCTTCCGCTACTCGCGTTGTCAACGAGACATTGAGGTCATCTGAAAGCTTCAGCGTGGTTGAACCTGAGCAGAGGATGATGAAAGGTTATGCTCCATCGGGTAGGGGTCGAGTTGAGCCTAAAGGTTCTGCGAAATTGCCAGTGCCTCCCAATGCCAGCACCACATTTAAACGGTCTCCCCAGAAACAGACAGCCCTCACAAACTTCTTTCAGCCTTCCAGCAAGAAAAGGCAAGTCTAATGCCACTCTGCATGACATAGCATTTTAAAAAAGCATTTTCCAATTGAAAATATTTTCAAAGGGATAGCTCACCAAAAAATGAAAGTTCTGTCATTAATTACTCACCCTCATGTTGTCCCAAACCCGTGAGACCTGCGTTCAGCTTCAGAACACAAATTAAGATATTTTAAATAAAATCCGAGAGCTTTCTGACCACGTTCAAGGCCCAGAAAGGTAGTAAAGACATTGTTAAAATAGTCTGTGACTTCAGTGGTTCAACTTCAAATTTTATGAAGTTCCGAGAATAAATTTCGTGCGCAAAAAAAAGCAATTTGTCCTATTTTTTTGTCAATAGTGAGATTAAAATAATATTTTTATTTTGTTTATTTAGATATTTAAATTTTTCAGTAATATTTATTTGTTAAAAAAAATTTATTCATATAAATATTAGTGGTGGGCCGTTATCGGCGTTAACGTGCTGCGTTAACGTGAGACTCTTATCGGGCGATTAAAAAAAATATCGCCGTTAATCTATTCTCAAAGTTGGGTTGGGAGCTGGGTCTAAACTACGCAAGATATGATGACTTTCACCTTGATATTTTAGCACGGATGACGTATACCTAGTCGAATTGCACTGTAGGGGGTGAGAACGAGTCTTCAACTTCTGTGAAATTACCACATCAAATGAGACGCGCAAACATGAATGCAGCTATGAAGCCGCTTCAGGGCAGGTGCGTTGCTAGACCCTTTTTACTGGGGCACGTGAATTATAATTTACTTTGATAATCCCGAAATAAAGACATTAAACTATATGCAACAACTAAATTGACGCTTCTAAAAGCAACGCAGTTTAACCCAAGACTATGCATGCAGATATCCATGCCGGTGCGCGTCTGTGCAGCACGCGCACGTCGTGCAGCCTTTTGCGCAGAAGTACTTGGTTACACAAGTTTGTATAGGTAATTATGTTGTAAATGCAATTGTCAAGCAGTTTGTGATGCATTTTGGAAACAGGAGATGAGCGCCTGATCTAATGCGCCACCTGGCCCGTTCTCGAATACTTACTTTTAGTCATTATTTGGGTAGCACACATATTCTGAATGCCTTCAGCAGAATTCAAATTAGCCATTTTAATCTAGATTAATTCCAAGATTTAATCTCGATTAAAAAAATTAATCTATGCCCACCCCTAATAAATATATAATGATACTGAAAAGTGACATACAAAAAGATGCATATAGTCATGAAATCAAATACCCTACCAAAAATGCAAAAGAGGTCACAAGGCCTAAAAAAACCCCAGGTATAAGTGCTAATTTATTTCAGCTGACCACTTGTGATCAAATCATCCAAAATGGAAATTATTACTAGGTGAAGAGGGTCATGTGACAATATTTTCAGTAAAAATGTACAGGATGTGACAGTTTTATTAAAATTTATGTTATATTTTTGTTTACGGTGGCAGGCCACGTGAAGACGGTGCCAATTCTTTCCAGTCAGAGTCTAAATTCCTCAGAAAAGACATTGAGGATAAAGAGGATAGAATCCAGCAAAGTTCCTTTGCCAGTAGATCTCACAAAACCTCACATACAGCCCAAAACCAACACAGTTCTGTGTCACAATCCGAGCTCAGTGCCAGTCTGATTCAGGCTTGTGGGTCCAGTCAAAGCTCTAGCAGCAAGAAAAGAAAGGAACCAGAGCAAGAAGCCCCATCAGCCCCTGAGGAACCTGCGGCAGCTGCTGATTTAGAAATGTCACTTGAAGAACTGGAGTCCATAATGTGTGATGAAATGGATGAGCCTCCGCAGGCTGCAGCTAATAAAAAACAACGTCTTGAGTCAGGAACTAACAGCAGAATCAATAACCCACGATTACCGAATCAGCAAGAGGGCACTGAGTCCAACGGCAGAAAAAGCACAAAGAATCAGCAAAGCAGTGCCAACAACGTTCAAAACTTGCAGTTGGACAGAACAGGCCCAGCTGCAACAAATCAGGCCCTTGAGAGGCAGTCAAAGAGGTCTTCCAATCAAACACCAGATCTGGAAGCACATAGTTCAGCAAAGCAGGGGAAAAGACCAGAACTTGAAGAGGTCAAAGAAGAGGAAGTGTCCTTTGTTGTGGTACAAAGACAGCCATAATTTGTTTCATGTATATGTTTTATATATATCTTGTCTGTTTTTAATCTGCAGAACAGCTAGTCCCATGTTTGTTTTTCTTTCAGAATTCAAGGACCCAAAATGGTATTTCTCAACGCTGTGACCCAGTAGTCAAACAGGAAATGCAGGTGAGAGGTTTTTTAGTGACCTACACTACCTAAAATATTTTTCCAGGCTTTCTGAAATGTCATGATCACTGTGTTTACACTGGTTTCTATGGAAGCCTATGTTTCTGCCACTGATTAAAAAATCAGAAATAGTTAATAGTGACTTTTTTTTGCAATTCAGACATTTTTTATATTTTGAGATAAAAGCAAGTTATAAAGTCAGAATTGAAAGATAAACTCGCAATTGCCAGTTATAAAAGTCAGAATTATGACATATAAACTCGTAATTCTGAGAAATGAATTCAGAATTTTGTGATATAAACTCGCAGTTAAGTTATAAAGTCAGAATTATGAGATATAAACTCGTAATTCTGAGAAATGAATTCAGAATTTTGTTATCTAAACTCGCAATTGAGTTAAGTCAGAATTCTGAGATATAAAGTCATAATTCTAAGACATGAAGTCGGAATTTTGATAAAAACTCACAATTAAGAGTTAAAAAGTCAGAAATGCGAATTCTGAGAAATTAGCAATTTACCAGAAATGAAGTCATAATTGCGAGACAAAAAGCTTGCAATTCTGAATTTATATCACACAATTCTGACTTTATTACTTGTAATTGCGAGTTTACATCGCTATTCTAAGAAAAAAGTCAGAATTGCAATTATATATAATTATAGAGTATAATAATTAAATAAAATCTCTGTTCATCTGAAGGCCTCAACCTCTAAATCTGGATCTGAGAATGACTCTGAGCTGCCCAGGAGGCTCCTACAGATTCAGTTTAAGTCCCTGACTGTGAGCACATCTTCCAGATCAAAACCCAGCCCACTACAGACCCATGACCCTAATGACAAGAATGTGAAAAGGTTCCGCAAGGTTAGAGGATGCATGATTATGTCAAAGTGTCTGTTTATCTATTTATGTAACATTTTGAATGGCTGTTGTTTGATGTGTACTTATCTGTGTGTGTGTGCATATGTAGACAAATGCCCCTGGATTTAATGGGCTGCCCAACATTATCGGAGGCTCGGATCTGGTGGCTTACAATCGCAGTAAGAACTCTGAACTGGAAGAATGGCTCAGACAGGCAGCAGAGGTGAGAGACCGCAGGAACAAGAAAATAAGTGGGCTAATACGTATATTATATTTACATTATCGACTGATATTAGTTATGTGCACAAATTTATTGCAATAAATTGATAAAAAGTGACAGTAAATACTTTTACATGGTTACAAAGACATACATTTTAACTTGGACTTTCTATTCATCAAAGTATCCTAAGAAAAATCTTGGTTTCCACAAAATATTAAGCAGCACAACTGTTGTCAACATTCGTAATAATAATAACAAAAAATTATTGAGCACCAAATCGGCATTTTAGAATTATTTCTGTCGGATCATGTGACACTGAAGACTAGAGTAATGACTGCTGACAATTCAGCTTTGCCATCACAGCAATAAATTACATTTAAAATGTATTCAAGCAAAAAATATTTTTTATATTGTAATATTTCACAATATTACTGGTTTTACTATATTTTTAATAAAAAAATGCAGCCTTGGTGAGCATAAAAGACTTTCAAAGACATGTAAAAAATTGTAACAACATGAATATTTGATGATAAATTTAATATTGAAATTTTTTTTCAAGTGTAGATTAACTTCTAAATAGATTTCCTCACTGAACTCCACTGTATTTGTGTCATCTTTCCCCCTTAATGTAGTTTTCTCATAACTATCATTGTGATTTCTGTGGAATGTTAAGGACCTTAGATAGCGAGTTGAACATCAACAATGATAGCAGTAACTTCCTTTTTTTCTGAAAGCTAAAAGCAACAATAGAAGAACAACTGAGCTGTCATATACAATCATGCAACACAATAGATGCAAAACGGAAAGCTCTTAAAGGGATAGTTCACCCAAAAGTTCTGTCATTAATTACTCACCCTCATGTCGTTCCAAACCCATAAGACCTTTATTCATCTTCAGAACACAAATTAAGATATTTTTGAAGAAATCCGAGAGCTTTCTGACCCTACATAGACAGCAACGCAACTGACATGTTCAAAGCCTGGAAAGGTAGTAAGGACATCATTAAAATAGTCCATGTGACATCAGTGTTTCAACCATAATTTTATAAAGCTAGGAGAATACTTTTTGTGTGCAAAGATAACAAAAATAACAACTTCATTCAACAGTTTCTTTTCTTTAGTGTTAGTCTTTTGACATATGTTTACGAGAGTACCATAACGCACAACCTTTTATTAAAATACATTAACCTCTGTTAATATTGCTCACGTGCCAGTGGTTGCTTACTCCTGACATGCTGAATAGATATGAATACATCATTTGTGTTCTCATTTCTGGCATTCTCTCTCTTTCATTTAGGAGGAAAAACAGAATGAACGGGAGGAGACTTTGGGAGATGATTTGTTCAGGTATGCAGTCTTTATACTTTTACATGCAGTAGGGCATAAATGGATAAATGAGGGGAGTGGATCAAATGGACAGAATAAACTGGGACGTCTAGTGACGTCAGCGCATTTAGTGCTCATTTGAGCACTGACTGATCTTGTTTGATCCCTGTACAACTCTCAGCCTCATCCAGACACTCGCCACCTGCCTAAACTAACATGACATTCAACAAGACACTGACCTCTGACCCCAGAAAATCAAGGCTTACAATGAGACAATAACTTTTGTGAGGGCTCAGTCTGCAGTGAACTGGCTGAGACCGGTTTAAGCAACGGGATACTCTTACGCATTGAGGCGGGCAGGACAGAGGAATGTCTGGTTCCCCAGTAATGTGCCCTGTTTTGAATCTTTTGTCAAACAGGTGCTCAGATATTTGGTGGTAGACTTGCACAGTGCTCTGACTTTCAAAAGCTCCACTCAACCACAGCAAGTTTCTTTTTCATGAAGTTTCTGAATTCATGAACTCATCAGCTGTATGATTTGGCTGTTGATGAGCTGCTGGGCCTAATCCACCAGTGTCATGGCATCACGCATGAGTTCTTGAAGGGGGGGGTTTCTCCTTTTAGCAGATCCTTCATTTTCGCAGAGCACGCTTGGAAAGTATGACGTCAATGATTTCCCAATTGCTTTTAAGTCATTGTTCACAGTTCAGGTCACGCTGGGCTGCGAAGACCCGTTGATATTTCTAACAAGCTCCTGCTGTTTAAACACACAGTGATTAGGACAGAAAATACAGTGATGCTTTAAGTTAGTGGTCAGTGCCCTGTAAGATCACTTCTTTAGTAGCTTGACTCGTACCAAAGATATTCTATCTATATAAAAAAAAGTGTTTGTGTTTCAAACTTTTTGAATAGCAATTCAATTTCCATGCAACCTAATCGTTAAAGGGAAAGTTCACCCAAAAATGAAGAATGAATGTCTTTCCAAATTTGTAAGACCTTCGGAAGACAAATTAAGGCATTTTTGATGCAATCCAAGAGCTTTCTTACCCTGCGTAGACAGCAATGCAACTGACATGTTCAAGGCTCAGAAGGACAGCAAGGACATTAGCTTTGTTTCCAGCCAAAACTGGAACATCGCATAAAACATTTGCGAATGAAGCACTGTTTCCATCCAACGAGCCAAAGAGAACAAAATCGTCACTTTCTGATAAACTGGCAGTAAATATCACTAAGAAAACTTATAGAAGCCACTGAATAAAATTGTAATTGTAATATATAATAAACTAATAAATAATAAACTAACGCAAACTTTTGAAAATGGGTTTAAGTTTTTAAAAACAAAATGTACGTTTTTGTAAATTATATGTTATTTTATGTTAGCGGAGTATTTCGTACTAGTAGTTTGTCTGGCATGCACAGTACAGTATTTTAAAAGGCACCTATTATGCAAAATCCACTTTTACATGGTTTTTGGACCTAAATGTGTGTTGGCAATGTGTGAGCACAACCATCCTACACTAGCTGTTCCCTTCCACCTATTTTTATGTGCATTTTGGAATTTTGCTTTAAAAATGCTGAATGGAAACACCAAGATGCACACAAATTCTACAAAAAATTAATAATTGAGTAGGACAAACTTTGCATAAACTATGATGGAAGCACATTTACTGAATAAATTCCTGCATGTGCATTAAAGTCATGTGACGTTGTACAATGGGACAGGACAACTTGACTAACCAGTGGACTCATCTCATTGCACAGCATCAGAAATGTTGTTTTGGTTAATCTGAAATGCCTAAGCAGTCTGTCATCAAAGTATTTCTGTATAATTGTCTTAACACGATTGCATTCCCAAACAGCAGGCATCCCCCTTCTAAAGCAGTGCCTGCATTTATTGTTTTGTCTGCTCGCCCTGAGGCACAGGTAGTTTATTCTACATGAAAATTATTATTCGCAAATGTTTTATGCGATGTTCCAGGTTTGCGCATAAGTTAAATTCGCATCTTTGGATGGAAACATAGCTAATGATAAAAATCCACCCACTTCTTATTTTTTTTAATCCCCATTAAACCAAACCAGTCTCATTAGACCTGCTGCTTTAATTCTCATAGCAGTGTGACATCACATTGTTAAGGCCCTGCCCACGTCCGCTGACTGATTGACGCCATATTTTCTCTGCAGCTAGTTGTGTTTGGTTGTATGCTGTCCTCCATTTCTCTGCGCTCGAGCAGCTGTAACGTCGACAATGTCTTGTAAGCACTCCTGGTTTTCTGTGTTTGGATGTAAGACTAAACGTAAGAGTCTTAATTTTCTCCAACATCTGAGCCACTGAGGATGCAGCGGATTATGTTTATTTATGAAGGTAGCTCACCTCAAAATCTACCTAAATGCGTTAATATCTGCCTTTTAGTCCTTTTACTCCAGACTGCTTTGTGAAAGTCATGCCATTATAGTGCTTAAAGGGTTAGTTCACCTAAAAATTTCAATTAGCCCATTATTTTCTCACCCTCAAGGCATACTAGGTGTATATGACCTCCTTCTTTCAGACATTTGCAATTAGAGTTATATTAAAAAAAATTGTTCTGGCTCCTCCAAGCTTTACAATGGCAATGGGGTAGGTGTTTCTCTTCAACAGTCCAAAACAAGTCCAATAAAGTGCATCCATCCTTAATAAAAAAGTGCCTCACATGGCTGAGGGGCGTGAATAAAGGCCTCCTGTAGCGAATTGATTGTTGTACACTGAAGCCGCTCCGGGCGGATGCCATAGGATGTTGGCGTTCAAATGCCTCTCAGAAGTGACGAATGTGGACGTGCAGTGAAGAGAGAAAAACATATGTCCTACGTCATCCGCCCGAGCCGCGTCCGTGTACAACTGTTAACGCAAGCTAGATTAAACTGATTATTACATTTTAAATATGGATATTTTTATTACAAAAACACATCGATTTGCTACAGGAGGCCTTTAATCATGTACTGGAGCCATGTGAGGCACTTTTTATTATGGATAAGGCGCTTTATTGGACTTGTTTTGGACTGTTGAAGAGAAGCACCTGCCCAACTTCCATTATAAAGCTTGGAGGAGCCAGAACAATTTTTAATATAACTCCGATATAATTTGACTGAATAAGGAAGTCATATGCCTTAAGGGTGAGTAAATAATGGGCTAATTTTCACTTTAGGGTCAACTACTCCTTTTATGGTTTTAACCATATTTGTGTGCATATGTTAGGGCTGCACGATTAATCGCACGATGTTGTGAGACTTTCGCTCCGCCTCCCTCACATCCCAGCACCAGTAGGAAAGTCCACAACACCAAACCCCTGATGGTGATTGGTTGGAACACTGTTTGTTTATCTGTGGAAAGGTTGGTAGTGCCGATTGTTTTTTTGGCATATCTCGGACCCTAGGCTGACCAGAGAGACGCGGTTTTTTCACAGACAATTTATGGGTCAGGCAGCGAGCGGATCGTGAAGAAAGGTCAGCTGAAATTGACACTTTATGTTTTAGGCTAGAAATCGCTGATACAACCTTTAATACACCCCGCAAATCACTGACAAGCTATGCTAAATCGCGCTCATAATCTAATGCGAGGGTGTGTATTAATTGCCGCTCCAGCTGAACGCATGTTTCATCCCACTTTTGGTTTGTTTAGCTTCCCATATGTATGGCTTAACACTGGTTCTCTTGCTCTCAGTCATGTTGCTTCTACCAACTGTTTATTGCTGTAGGTATGCAAAGCTAAGATTTATACACTACGCCCTCTTCTGAAGATAAGATGGGAATATGCAGCTCATTTTCATTTAAACCCCAAAAATTACATTTTCAACGTTATAATAAATTATCTGTGGGGTGTTTTGAGCTGAAACTTAAAGGAACACTCCACTTTTTTTTGGAAATAGGCTCATTCTCCAACTCCCCCCCCGAGTTAATAAGTTGAGTTTTACCGTTTTGAAATCCATTCAGTCGTTCTCCTGTTCTGGCGATATCACTATTTATCCTATCCTAATCCTATTAGACCAATAGCATCGCATTCAAAAATGGCCAACGAGTTTCGATATTTGTCTTATTTGGCCTATTTAAAACTTGACTCTTCTGTAGTTATATCGTGTACTAATACCGGCGGAAAATGTAAAGCTGCAATTTTCTAGACGGATAAGATTAGGAACTACACTCCCATTCTAGCGTAATAGTCAAGGAAGTTTGCTGCCGTAATATGGCTGAAGCAGGCGGAGTAATATCACGCAACGCCTGAAATTAGTTCCCAGCTAGTTTAGCATTTGCACATGTGCTGCGTGATATTACTGCGCCTGCTTCTGCCATATTACGGCAACAAACTTCCTTGACTATTACGTCGGAATGGAAGTGTACTTCCTAATCTTATCAGCCTAGAAAATCGATGCTTTACATTTTCCGCCGGTCTTAGTATACAATATAACTACAGAAGAATCAAGTTTTAAATAGGACAAATATCGAAACTCGTTGGTCATTTTTGAACACGATGCTATTGGTCTAATAGGATTCAATGATCTATGCTAAGCTATGCTAAAAGTGATATCGCCATAACAGGAGAACGGCTGAATGGATTTCAAAACGGTAAAACTCAACTTATTAACTCGGGGGGAGTTGGAGAATGAGCCTATTTCCAAAAAAAGTGGAGTGTTCCTTTTAACAGACACATTTTGGGGACACCAAGGCCAATATTACATCTTGTAAATATGTGCCCTTTAAGTCATTTTTCATGGCTCTGTTAGAACTTAAATTTACACTTGCATAGGAAGAAGGTTTAGGCCTTGTCAGGCACAGAAATTGTTGCTTGGATACTGAACCTGGCTAACGGTGGACTTTCAAGTGGTGCGATTTCTCCTGCCTAAGCAGAAAATACACACAGTCGCACCCTCAAATATACACACAGCCACGGCTGTGCGATTTGTCCATCACAACTGTTTGATCTCTGAATCTGCTCAGTCAGTCATGCATGGAGTGGGAACATCACACAGAAAATAAAGAATGAAAAGAAAACAGCACCTCTGTTTTTCCAGCATCTTCTCCAGCTAGCTCCCTCCCTCCCCCCAGGCTAATGAAGTGTCCTAGACATGTTTTATGGAAGGGGATGTCTGGTTTGATGACTTTTAAACAATGTCTGATTTTGTTTTTGTTTTTTTTACAGCGAACCAGTTTGTATCAATTCACTCAGTTATTTAATCATTTAGACACTGGTTACTAATTGTCACCGTAGGGCAGGAATGTTAAAAGCATTTGTGGGAATGATGGTCGGACTGTACAAATTACTTGCTTTTGTGTTGAATCTTTTTCTCTCTCTTTCTCTTTCTTTTTCTTTTTCTCTCAGGTACAACCCTAGAGTGAGACGGAAATAATAGTTCATAATACTGCTACTATCTGTGACAAGATGCAAAGCAAAACACGTTTCCGTTTTTATAAGAGATTTATTTGTCTAATGAAAAATACTCTGTACAAAACATGTATATATTAAAAGTTGAAGTTTTACAAAATCGAGCAGTCGTATTTCACCTCCACGCCAACAATACATCACCTTGTGAAGTAGCTTTGACCATCCTGCATTGAATTAAAGGACTTTCTGATTTGTCGTCTTATGGTTTTGGTTCCTTCAAATGTACTTTCAAGTCTTTTGATGATATATCTACTATCTAAACTGAGATACAAAGATTCCCTCAGCTGTCTAAACTAACAGCATGAATGGCTGAGGTGAAAACTTAACACCACTAGTTCAGAAGTTATTTCAGTTAATATTTCAAAGCAATAAAACATGTATTTGGCACAACAGAGTAAGAAGTAAAATGTTTTATTATTGAGTGCTGCGAAAATACCTTATTGAGGAGTCAAAATCTGTAGCAAATCTTTAAAACATAGCACACTGAATTAATCTACATTTTCTGTAATCCGGAACATTCTTGTTCGTCTAATTTACTTACAAATTACCAGAATGACTGACAAACAACATTGTTACTATAAAGGAAAATGTACTGTATTTCTAAGGTTTGGCACTTGTTTTATGTTACAGTAAAAGACTAAGGTTAATTTTCATCTGGCCTGATTGAAAAGATCAAATGTTTTATTCTTTTAGCAGTAATACAGATTATTTTAGGAGCCTATTATGCAGGCATGGGTACCATAGAATCACTTTTTCACTTTTAAAGTGTTATTATGTGTTCTGTATTACAATATATAGTCAGGTCCATATATATTTGGACACTTGACACAATTTTTATTATTTTAGCTGTTGACCAAAACATTCAAGTTACAGTTATACAATGAATATGGGCTTAAAGTGCACACTCTGAGCTTTAATTTTTAGGGCAGTCTCATCAACTTGGTAGAAAGGTTAAGGAATTACAGCTCTTTAATATGTACCTCCCCCCTTTTTCAAGGAACCATAAGTAATTGGACAGTTGACTCAAAAGCTGTTTCATGGACAGTTGTGGGCTATTCCTTCATTTTTTTCTACATCAATTAACCAGGTAAAAGGTTTGGAGCTGATTCTAAGTGTGCCATTTGCATTTGGAAGCTGTTGCTCTGAACCCATCATGCGGTCAAAAGAGCTCTGCATGCAAGTAAAACAGGCAATTGTTAGGCTTCAAAAACAAAAGAAATCCATCAGAGAGATAGCAGGAACATTAGGAGTGGCCAAATCAACAGTTTGGTGAATTCTGAGAAGAAAAAGAACACACTGGTGAGCTCAGCAACATAAAAAGGCCTGGATGTTCACAAAAGACGACAGTATGGTGGATGATTGGATGATCCCCTCCATGGTAATAAAACATTTTACAACATCCAGCCAAGTGAAGAATACTCTCCAGATGGTAGGCGTGTCACTGTCAAAGTCTACAATCAAGAGAAGACTTAACCAGAGCAAAATAGAGAGGGTTTACCACAAACCCTGCAAACAAGGCCAGATTAGACTTTGTCAAAAAACATTTAAAAAAGCCAGACCACTTCTGGAAAAGCATTTTTTGGACTGCTGAAATTAAAATCAACATGTACCAGAATGACAGGAAGAAAAAAGTATGGAGAAGGCTTGGAACAGCTCATGATCCAAAGCCTACAACATCATCTGTGAAACATGGTGGAGCAGTGTAATGGCATGAGCATGGCTTCCAGTGGCACTGGGTTACTGGTGTTTAGTGATGATGTGACAGAAGCAGCCAGAAGAATTCGGAAGTGTATAGGGATATACTGTCTGCCCAGATTCAGTTAAATGGAGCAAAGTTGTTTGGGCGGCTCTTAATAGTACAAATGGACGATGACCTAAAACATACAGCAAAAGCAACCCAGGAGTTTTTAAAGGTAAAAAAGTGGAATATTCTGCAATGGCCAAGTCAATCTTCTGATTTCAAATTGATTGAACATGCATTTCACTTGCTGAAGACAAAACTAAAGGCAGAAAGACCCACAAACCAACAACAACTGAAGTCAGCTGCAGTAAAGGCCTGGCAAAGCACCACAAAGGAGGAAACCCAGTCTCTGCTGATGACCATGAGTTCCAGACTTAAGCAAAGGATTCTCAACAAAATATTAAAAATGAACATTTTATTTATGATTATATTTATTTGTCCAGTTACTTTTGAGCCCCTGAAAATGGGGGGTCTGTGTATAAAAATGGTTGTAATTCCTTAGCATTTTATGTTATATTTTTGTTTAACCCCTTGAATTAAAGCTTAAAGTCTGCACTTCAATTTCATCTTGATTGTATCATTTTAAAACTATTTTAGTGGCATACAGAGCCGAAATTAAGAAAAGTGTGTCAGTGTCCAAATATATATGGACCTGACTGTATATCCAAATGAACAGAATGTAATAAACTTTTTGGGATAAGGCCATGTTTGTGCATCATTGTTTTGTAGACAATAAAATGCATTGGCTCATTATTAGCTCAAGGTTTTGGAAATTTTGTGTGTATTAATGTACATTAATTGTGCGTTAAATGGCATTTCACAGCGACAACATTAGTGCAGACTGCAATGTAATCTTTACGTACTAGGCCTTTTGCCTAAGTCATCTGCTCTTTCAATATTGCTTTCTTTTACTCCTTAGTGCAAGCCTCCTTGACTTGTGCTGTGTTCACACTGACAGATATTAAATCACTGACGTTAAGAGTTTCGGAGCCGTTGGTGTTTAGTAGGCATTCCTATTCTGCCTCTGTATCCCACTCAAGCGACAAATCATTGATAGTGGCTGCAGCTTTTAGCTCTGCTAACTTTGTCATTTCTTTTAACACTTATTCCTAAAGAGAACCCAGAGTATTAAGACTTGTATGGCATAATATAACATAAATGATGTCTCTTACTGAAATATGTAGTTGAAACCTCAAAAGATTTACTTATTTTAAAAATTCACATTATTTTACACATATTTTGCACTATAGGGGGCACCATTATTTAGATTAAGTCCAAAATTAAGATACTGATATGATGCCACGTTGTGCAACTTTTGGTTGTAATTTTTAGTTGAAGAGCAACAAGAGAAGTGATGTAAGTCTTCACTGCTTTCCTAGCGATAAGAAGGGGAGAAAAGAATGGGAAGATGCCTGTGGATGAATAAAACCTTCCTAAAGACCTGTGTCTTTCTTCTCTCCACTTTAGCCCTGATGGCTTTGAGGCTTTTAGTAGACCACAGCTACTGCAAAAGCTTACAGGTGGCGACGGATATAAGCCCAGACCTAAACCAAATGTTGTACCATCGTTTTTCCCCACAAGGAGGATAAACGCCCACAGATATCAAGTGAAATCAGCACTGAGAAACTCCTTCAATGGCTGTGGCGTTATGACAAGCGTCGGCATGTTAACATCCTGCCAGGATGGTATCTTGCCAAATGGTCTCTGCCATTTGTAAGCTCTTTCAGTAGCTGTGGTCTTCTGAAAGCCGCAAAGGCATCAGAGTTAAAGTGGAAAGAACAAAGACGCAAGTCTTGAGAAAGTTTCACTTGTCCACTCTTTTCTCCGCTTCTTATTGCTAGGAAAGCAGTGATGACTTACATTGCTTCTCTTGTTGCCCTTCGACTGAAAATTTACAACCAAAACCACACAATGTGGAATCGTATCAGTACTATTTTCTGAGTTGTGTTGTGGTAAATATGGCAATAGGTAATGCCAGTAGCTCACCGAATGCAACCATTTGACATAATCAAAATAGTTGTCCAAAATATGTATTAAAGTCCAAAATATGTATTAAACGATCTGTGTTTTTTTAAATAACGAAAATCTTTCATGGATTTTCTACTACATATTTCGATAAGAAACATCACTATTAAGCCATACAAATCATACCCAGACATACCTTTCATGATGTTTGATTGCTTTGTCGCCACAAAACACTGTCAGTGTGAACACCCCTTTAGGCACTGCAGTCATAATTGAGAGATATGCTATCTACGACGTAATATAAGAGCAGGTAACTAATTACAAATAACAAGGCAACTGATGACATTTGTAACAACAAGAGGTAACGCACACTCCATCTAGACTTCGAGTGACATTGAAATATTGGCACATTATTCCTGACCAGCAAAAAACTTCTTTTGAAAGACAGTCAACATAAGACACCGTTGGGAAGAGAGTAGTTTCTTCTAGCTTCTGTTTGTTTTTATAAGTGTACTTTCTCTCAAAAGTTGTAGTTTTATTAGTATTCACTGCATACATATAAAAATTAGATGTATTCCAAGACTCTTGTCATCTCTTGGAGCTTTAGACAAATCCTCCTCCTCCACCCCCACTTCCTTCTCTTCCCCGTCCTTCACACCCTCCTTCCTCGGCGATCAGTTTCCTGTTCTTCTTGATCCTCTGTTTCAGTCTTTTGCGCAGACAGCTAGCAATGCCAAGAGCGCCTCCCTTTATGAAGCGTACAAAGTTGTCACCAACAAGGGGTCCCATGGCAAAGAACCCAGGCTCAGCGTTGCACTCAAAGGTGTACGGGTTTATGTCGACAGGATTCTGTCTGCAGGAGATTGGCCTGCTAGGATCCAAGCCAAGGTACTGCCCTTGCTCCTTTAAGAAAAACAAGTTGGGATAGGTCCCGATAAGAACTAGCACCATAGAGACTTTGAAGACTCTAAGGACACCATTGGATCCTCTCATCACGCAGTGCATGTCAGGCTGGAAGGAGAGCACACAGTGCTCAGGGAAGCTGGTGTAGTCAGGGAACAAAGATGGACTAGGAGATGTGGGATTGGCGACAGGGGATGCTGGGTAAACTTGGGAACACATCATGTGGTAAACCCTGTGATATTCAGGGTAAAGTGTCTTTGGCAACTGTTTGAAGATAAGACCTGGGTCATCGGCACGCTTGCGGAATGCATGCAACACGGAGACCCTATGGTTCAGGGCACAGAGCACTGCGTCGGCTGCGCTAAGCCCTGCTCCTACTACCAGCACAGGGTCAGAGGAAGAGCCAAGGTTTCCGTGACAGCTGACAGCCACCCCAAGGTCACGTACGCTGTGAAACACATAAGGGAGATCTTCCCCCTCTACTCCCAATCGAGCCGGAGAGTCAGAAGCCCCTGTTGCTAAGACAACATTCTCTGCAAATAAGCTAAAAGGGACATGAGTGTCACCTTGGAGTTGCTGGTAGCCCCTGACCTCCCAGAGTCCCTGTGAAAGTCCTTGGGAACCCCCAATACTCTCTCTCACTCCTTCTTTGCCTCTTTTATCTTCATCCTCCTCCCCAATATCAACACTTCTACTGCTATTCTCCATTCCATTTTGCATCTCATTGCTAAACCCATTTACCAGTCCATTCTGACCATTCTCAGTGCTGTTCTTATTGCAATAATTTTTCACACCACTTACACTATTATTTTCAGTCCCAAGACTGTTTTCATGACTGCGGTGAAGTTTTTGAACAGAGGTGACATAGGCATTGTCGACAAAGTTCTTCTGGAGGCCCATGAGCTTGACATAATTTTTGTAGTAGGAAGAGATCTCATCTGGAGTGGCTCGATCATTGGACACCAACCTGTGAGAAAAGCCCATATTGCATCAATCTCAGATCTTTCTTTTGTGTTTGAAAAATTAGACCGTATTACTGCTTGAGAGGAACCTATCTTCTTGATATCTTTGAGAAACACTAATGCAGAAGTGTCAAATCCTGCTCAAGGAGGCCTACCTTCCAGCAGAGTTTAGTTCACTGGATTCAGATGTGCCTTGATGCCTTTCTACCATGGAATGCATCCTCTGTAGGAAGGTCTGGACACAGCCCTTGACAAGCTGGTTCTGTCATTAATTACTCACCATCATGTTGTTCCAAACCCGTAAGACCTTTTCTCATCTTCAGAACACAATTTAGGGTAATTTTGATGAAACCCGAGAGCTCTCTGACCCATAGATGGAAAGATTCCTACCATGTTCAAGGCCCAGAAAAGTACCAAGATGATCAACAAAGTAGTCCATTTGACATCAGTGGTTCAACTAATGTTCACAAGAATACCACGAAGCATGCGTGTGGCGGCACCACTGACCCAGACCCAGGGTTATGACACATGCGGCCTTGTTTACACGCCGGAGAAAGATGTGCAGCCGTACTCTCGTGAACACGCGTCCACAAGTGACGCAGTAGAGACTAAAGTGGAATAAAGTCGTTATTTTATTTATTTATTTATTTTTTGCCCAAAAAGTATTCTCACAGCTTCGTAAAATTTCAGTTGAACCACTGATGTCACATGGACTACTTTGTTGATCATCTTGGTGCTTTTCTGGGCCTTAAACGTGGTTGGCTTGCTGTCTATAGGAGGGTCAGAGAGCTCTCAGATTTTATCAAAAATATCTTAAATTGAGTTCCGAAGATGAAAGAAGGTCTTACAAGTACTCTTACGAGTAATTAGTGACAGAATTTACATTTTTGGGTGAACCCTTTAATTAGGTTTGGAACAATACTTTGCAGTAAGGAGGCTCTTCAGAAGCAGGACATGACACCCCAGTATTAAAAGAAGCCACCATCAGTTATCCCCCATAGTACATACCTCCTTTTGCCTGGTGTCAAATCTCTGTAGTTGACTCCTGGTAGCTCCATCCATATACCAAGACTAATGGTCAGCATTGAACCTTCCATTGCCTTAGAGACAAGAAAGAAAAGTATATTTTGTCAGTGAAGGAAGTTTAGTTAAAAATGATTGTTAGGGTCATAAATTCAGATACAGGTTTCTTCACATTATGTAAATTGTCTTATAACTAGTGTATCAAAACTCTTATACCAATACCCTAACCTGTGATAGTGAGAAAGTCTTACAAAGCAGTAGCACAGAAACTTCTCAAACCTTCTCAAAGATAACCTGGCAGTTAGAGAAGCTTTTATTAATGAATCAGTTTTGATTAATAAGAAGCATTAACCCAACTGTATTAGAGAGGACACTCACATGCCAGGCACCACCAGGAGTAGCTTTGCCCAGGACCAGATGAGGAATATGATGTTTCTTTTCTAGCCTCCATTGCAATACTGAGGGAAACTCAAAGCCCAAATCTGCATTTGGATGAAGGAGTGTGTCGAAGAGCACCGCCAAAGGGTTCCCTGAACGCCCCTCTAAACCTTCGCAAAGAAACTCTAAATCCTACAGAAAGACACACTGGTCAACTGGTTTACTGCACATTTCTGATTGTTCACAATTCAGTTCCAAGTTAAATTTCACAACCAGTTTTGACACTTGTCTTTTTACCTGTTCAGTGATGGGAAGCTGCTTGGCTTCCTGTAGTTTACGAAAGAGGATAGGGTTTGGGTGCACAGCCATTGGATCTAAATAAGGAGTATACCCACTCAGAAGGTACGACAAGCATATACCAGAAGGACCATTACCTGTGACGGGAAAAAGTGAGAGATACAGGTGGAAATGTTATAATGGAATCTACTAATTAAAAGCCATCAGTACGGGTTGATGCCGTGAACATTGTTTTTTCATCAGTAATGAATCTGATAACATTTGCTCCTTGATGACTCACCAATGACGACTACTGGCACAGTTCGAGTACAGTCCCTCGGCACAGTACTTTCTTCCAGCAGAGGCATAGTGGCAGCCAGAATTAGAGCTGGCACTGATAAACACAAACAACATTTGTTAAAGGGATAGCTCACCCAAAAATGAAAATTCTGTCGATTTTCAAATTCTGTCATTTTTTGAATGTCGTTATTTTTTTATTTGCGCACAAACAAAATTTTCGTAGCTTCATTAAAATTAGGGTTGAACCACTGATGTCACATGGACTATGTCCTTACAATGTTTCAGGGCCTTGCTGTCTATGCAAAAGTATAAAACTCTCGGATTTAATCAAAAATACCTTCATTTGTGTTTGAAGATGAACAAAGGTCTTATGAGTTTGGAAAAACATGAGAGAGAGTAATTAATGACAGAATTTTCATTTTTGGGTGAACTATCGCTTTAAACCGTAGGCTTATATCTGATGCAAGTTTGCATTTGTTTTGTTTTATTTTGATGATTTTGTTCTTACATTTACCAGCTGTTTTTTTCTGCACAATTTTTTTTAGAACCAAACTAAGTAATTTCTTTCCTCTTGTCATATCTCATGTGCAAAATAATAACAAAAAGATCACCAACTATGTACACAATGATGGCCTTGCTCAGACAGTCTTCCCTGCTGAGCTAATGCTAGCATTAGCACTGCCGTTGCTTCCTGACAAAAGCAAATCAAAATCAGTTTTATGTAGTGAGGCACTGTTATCTGAGCGCTCTCATTGTCTCGACTTGACGGGCGTAAATCCCCCCTGATTACACCTCAGTTTGGCATGTAATCCATGCTGCCCCTGTTTATGTTTTTCAAAAAAGTGGGCTTGGCATGCTGACAGTCGGCACATCGCAGCCGCCCGTCACAACCTGTTTTTCTTTGACCCTGGTTGTTTACACTTTTCAGAGAGAGTGCGCAGGATTCCAGGCATAACCGGGGTGAGGATGGCGGGACAGGGGTGTGTAAAGGGGTGGAGGAGAGCATTGGCAGGGTTTGGAACTGGCATTTCCACCCCACTGCCCCATTTAACAGTCTCCAGACCACATTCACAAGGGGTACTCACATGGGCTGACTAGCCCCTTGTTTTTCAAACTCATTTCTCTGTTTTCAAAAACGACTAGATCCTCATAACATGAACTACACAGGTTTCTTTGAATACTTGTTTCTGACTGGTCAATCACAGAATTCAGTGGTCGAAGATTTAATTTGGCTGTGCTCTGCTCTGGCTGTTTTGATATTAGACCCTGGACCCAGGACCACAAAACCAGTCATATTAAATTGAGACTTATACATAATCTGAAAGCTGACTAAATAAGTTAGGATAGGACAATATTTGGCTGAGATCAAACTATTTGAAAATCAGGAATCTGAGAGTGCAAAAAAAAAAAAAACATTGAGAAAATTGCCTTTAAAGTTGTCCAAATGAAGTTCTTAGCAATGCATATTACTAATCAAAAATTTTGATATATATTTACGGTAGGGAAATTACAAAATATCTTCATGGAACATAATCTTTACTTAATATCCTAATGATTTTTGGCATAAAAGAGAAATTGATAATTTTGACCCATACAACATATTTTTGGCTACTGCTACAAATATATATGCTACTTATGACTGGTTTTGTTGGTCAGGGTCACATTTTAAAGTATTTTCCTGCTATTATGACTGCATTATCCCCTATTTAACAAAGCCAGTGCCAATAACAATTTAGAATGTTCCAGCTGGTTTAAGTTGTTGATAAAAGTATAGTCAATAGAACTAAGTATACTGCTGTTTTGTGAAGCAGCAGTTTGTCCATCTTTGACATTTGAGATTTAAATCACAATATTTAACTTGTTTAAATTCTTAAGACCCTGTTTATCTACTTTCATATGATGGGAAACCAAAACAGACATGGCAGGACACACTAGCGGTGTGAGTACATTAAAAGTGTAAAAAGAGTTTGTACAGCTAGTTTGTGTGTGTGTGTGTGTGTGTGTGTGTGTGTGTGTGTGTGTGTGTGTGTGTGTGTGTGTGTGTGTGTGTGCGCGCGCGCGCGCGCGTGTTTGTGTGTCGTCTAGACAGGGCTATCAGTGAGTATGAAGCTCAGACTGGATGTTATGTCAGTCTGTATACATACATGCACGTGTCTGTAAAAAGCACGTGTGTATGCATGTTACGCATAAGGTATACGCCCCCAAAATAGTAGATGCACACTTAAAAGACAACGACAAGGCAACTGTTTAAAATAATTATATTTTAGAACAGTATTCGGAAAGTACTCATTTTAGACATTAACTAACGATGTAACAATGTTTCCATGTTACCTGCTTTGAATACGCACATCATAAATATTACAGGCTAAAGTAATTTTGTCTTTATGGCCTATGTCTATTCAAACACGTACACCATATCTGCACCTTCCTAAGGCTCATGTTGTTAACAGCACAGAAATTGTAATTGTTTCAATCCTTCAAAGCAAAAACTTAATTTTTCGTAGAGATTAAATGACAACAGTGACTGTAACTTTATGCGAGCAGTAAAACGCGAGCCAAACGAGAAGCTTTAGCTAAATATCAGATATCAGATAATATGTGAAAATGATGTTTGATTTTAGTCTGGCACAATTTAGGTCAGATCTACAGTCGCATGTTTACTGTTTGGAATAGTTATAAATACATTTATGTAGTGATGTCCTTACCTCCAAACGAAAAATCTTCAAAGATTCTGTTTTTTCAGATTCGCGTATCTCTAGATGGCTCGGGATGCTGCACGCGGTATAAATAGTCCGTATCCCTAGTGGGAGGTTCCAAGCCGAGTCACAGGATGACATGGACGACTGGTTTTATAAAGATGCTGCTGACTGTTTATGTAAAACCTCCTGATAACTAAGACGTGAGTGATGCTGAACAATATTAAAACAGCGCACACGTTGCTGAATCATAAGCGTTACTCCAGAGTAGCAGCAGGGAAAAGCTGCTAGGCGTCAGTCTCCATCCAGCATCATCTGCGCCTCGTGCCGCACCGGCAGGCATGTAAAAGCGAGCCCAGATACGGGGAGTCTGCCGCTCGCACATGGTATCAGAGAAATAACAGCACGCGCTTTTGCCGTTTAACGGGAGGAAACTCAATCGATCGGTACTCGATGCGTGCGTCAGCTTTGCAAAAAACATCACTTTAACGCACACCATGTTGATTCTGCGTAATAATAGCAAAATGCCTCAGTAAATGTTTCTGTATTGGTGGGTTTTATTCTCAAACGACTTTTTGTTGTTGTTTTTATAAAAGAGGTTGTTTTATAAAGTAGTTTTATAATCATTATGATGACTTGTTCTTGGTTCACTGCGGGTGTTGACGGTACAGCCGTTACACGAGTGTTTTTAGTGCCCTCGTTGGAGCGCAGCTAGATTAGGACAATACAATTACAGTCTCACGTTGCTTAAATCATTAAATTACTCTCACACGTAACAGAGACACCTGTTAATTTAGGTCAGTTAGGTACTGCTCCGATGAAACTCTTGGGAAGTGAACAGGACAGTTCGGTACGGTGATGGTTGAGAAACATAGCCTACAGAACGTGTCACTGGTGACCACCGGATGGCGTAAGTAAATGTAAAACAAAGTTTTCTTAACCTTGCTACTCCTTCGTGAAGTCCGTTACTGATCCCAAATTATTACATGACAAAAACTGTGGTTAGTAATGTAATCTATTACATTACACATTTGAGGTAATATAATCAGACAACGTTTTCATTACTTTTGAACTCGTTTATCACATTGATTTAAATCGCGATGAATCGCATTCAAAATAAAAGTTTTCGTGTACATGATATTAGTGAACTTTTTATATCAAAATGGTACAAGATTATCTTATTTAAATGAGTGCAGTCAAACGATTAATCGCGATGAATTGCATCCAAAATAAAAGTTGTTTACATAATATGTGTGTACTGCGTATTTATTATGTAGGCTATATATATACACACACGAATGTATATTTCATTTACATTACATTTATTCATTTAGCAGACGCTTTTATCCAAAGCGACTTACAATTGGGAATACAACAAGTGATTCATCCTAAGGAGGCAGATCAACATAGGAAGTGCTCAAAAATAATTAAAATTGTTAGATGAGTACAAGCTAGAAAGGGAAGATCAAGAAAGAGAGGAGAAAAAAGGTGGATCATCTGGTTTGAATGAAAGATAGAGCTGTGTGTCATCAGCATAGCGATGGTAGGAGAAGCCATGCGCCTGTATGATGGCCCAGAGATCTGGTATATATGGAGAAGAGGAGGGGTCCAAGAACTGATCCCTGAGCAACCCCAGTGACCAGTTGATGAGTTTTGGATACCTCCCCTCCCCAGGCCACCCTGAAAGACCTACCAGAGAGGTAGGATTTGAACCAGCAAAGTGAAATCCCTGTGATGCCCAGCGATGGACAGGAGGATCTGATGATTCACCGTGTCAAAATCTGCAGATAGGTCCAGCAAAATGAGTACTGATGATCCGCAAGGCTTCAGTGACAGACAGTAGCGCAGTCTCAGTTGAATGGCCACTCCTAAACCCTGACTGGTTAGCATCCAATAGATTGTATATATTTAAGAAAAAAATGTTATGTTTATATATTAAAAAATATATATTTATAACATCAGTTATATGAATATAAATGTATGCATGTAAATATCTTTGAAAATATAAAGTGTATGTGTGTGTAGTTATCTGTTGTATCTTTTATTTTGGATGCAATTAATTAATCGATTAATCATTTGACTGCACTAATTTAAATAGGATAATCTTGTACCATTTTGATATAAAAATACAAAGAGAATATATTCCATTCATTGTTATTAACAACATGAAGTGCATTTAAACACAATGTTACATCAGTGTTTCCCAGACTGGGGTCTGTAAAGGAACTGCAGGGGGGTTATGAGTTTAATGAAAAGCTAATATTTAATTAAATCACAAAAATGTAAAATTAATATGAATCATCTTAAAATAAAATCAAACTTACTAAAAAAATGAAATATCTTATTTGTTTACCTGCGTGTCATGTGACCATTAACCAACACCAGAGAACTGTGAACATGTAAATGTGATACTTAATTATTAAAATATTTAATTTGAAATCTCGGGTACTTCAAATAAATTATTAATATATAATAATAAATAATTAATATATACATATATACACACACACACACACACACACACACACACATATATTTTGAAAATACATGTATTTACATGTATATATTTATATTCATATAACTGAATTTAATATAAATATTATTAATATAAAAACATTTTTTCTTAAATATATACATGCATGCATGTGTATTTATATATACATAATAAATATACACAATACAAACACATATGTATTATGTAAACAAAAACATTCATTTTGAATATGAATAATCAACGATTAATTGTTTGACAGCACTAAAATAAATATATTAGGTGAAAAAAATTCATATGACAAAACAACTTTGGGAATGCCTGCATTACATGTAAATAAGAAATAATGTGAATTTTTGATTTTGCCTTCCAAAGACATATAATACATGTAATACTTAAAAAACCTACTGAGTGATAATTCATATAAAAATCAATTAGTTGATTCAGTGTTGAAACACTTCTTAAACCTGAAATGATAAATTCAGTGGTCAAATGCTGTGTAGCACCTGACTAGTTACTGATCTTTGTGCGAATGTCCACAAAACTGGAAGACTTTCTGACTGCAGTAGGCTATTTAAAAAATTTAAATATTTTATATCATTTTAAAATATAAAAAAGGGATTAGGGAGAATAAATAAATCATTAATAAAATATTGCTATTGTGTGGATAATGTGTAATTATGTAATCTGTAAAAATAAAAATAAAAAATAAACTAGTCTGATTATGAGTATTTTAAAATGTAAAATATAATTTTAAGTATTTATTAGTTATTTATTTTATTTTTATTAGTATTTTAATTTCAGTTTTAGTTATTTAAGCACTTCAAGTCAAACTAAACAAATATGAGACATGGTGCATTGACAACTAGCTTTTTTATATACTATATTTCATGTAATATATATGTTTATTATTTAAACATATAAGTATTTATCGGCTATTTTTTTTTAAATGTCTATACGTTTTTGTTTCAGTTTTATTTATTTAAGTACTTTAGGTTAAACTAAACAAATATGAGAAATAGTGCCTTGACAACTTTTTTTTTATTATTATTACTTGTATTTTTTTTAAATATATTTTTATGATTTTTAGCTTTAGTTAACTGTAATACCCTTGCCGGAAACCTTCAGATACTGATGTACTAAATATAATGGTGGAATAGGAAGAAAGGAAGAAAATCATGGTTCACCACGTCACTGTACATTACTCTTTTAACAGACAAAAGTAATTAATTATTGTGCCATACTGTGCCTCAATGAACCTTATGCACTCAGCGATAAATGAGTAAATATTAATTAGTTAAGTAGAGAGAAATAATGGCACAAAATCACTCAAATGAATCATGCAAAGTGAGAGAAAATGCTAGTATTCTGAAGTTCAACACAACACATCAGAGCTTTGTATTAAATTTGGTACTGTATATTTTAACATGGCAGCTGTTGACTGTAATTGGGCAGCTGGTAGCCTACCTTAATTAACTGTTGATTTGCAGTATTGTGATTGATTGTGATTATTGTCTGAGACTGTTGTGGCACTGCAGGGATCTGCCAGAATGATGGTGTTACACTGATGACTCACAAACTCAAGGTTCATTTAGACTATTCTATTACCCCAGGTGTGTATGTAAATTTTACTCTAGACAGCCAAACAAATACATTGTATGTCCTTTAAATTATTACGGCCTAATATCTTTTTTTTAAAGAAATGATTTCGAAGGTGTGAAACATGTTGCAAATGCATAGACATAGACAGCACATTCTTAAAAATATATATGTTTTAATATTGGTTCGTATGTATTATGTTTGACACCGTTCTAACAGAATTAAGCAGAATTAAGATAATTTAGCTGCAGTTTGATAGACGCAAGTCACACCGTAATACATTCTATCTCTATATTTTGACAGACATGAAGTTAAACACACAGTAAAGTACCTAGATCTTCATCCCTTCTGAATGATAAGTTAACACTTTGATGATTTCTTGCCTGGACGCACTGGCCCGTCTGCCCAGTCCGTGCGCCCGTGCGAGCACACAGTCCACATACTTCTCCCAAAAGACCTGCGCCAGCTGCATAAACATGTCTTGATGTTTGGGTTGATTAGACCCGCTCAGGTATGTCATGAAGTCCCAGAGCCCAGCAACTGTATCTGAAACGCGCAATTTACGCGCTTGTATTACTGCCAGCGATGACGCGTCCCAGCATTCACGGTTTATCTCGCCCAGCTGACCGGGATCCTTGCCGCCCCCTGTGCCCTCGGTATTGAGCATCTCGAGACTGGGTATAGAGTACGATGATGCGGTGGCGAGCATCAGCAGACACACTAAGAGAAGGCGCCACCACTGGCCGTCTTGGAATCCCATTAATCGTCCTATTGGAACCTTTGGAGTCAACAGTGAGATCTTGAAAACTGTTGCAGAAAGTAAATAAAAACAGTGTCCGTCTTCATCGTTTACAATTTTATAGCTACTAACCATAAACAAATTGCCACATAAAACAACAGCAAAAAGCCATTTGTCTCCTACCAGAGCAAGTGAAATGGTTACATGTAATATGCTACTCAAAATAATTCACTTACAATGTTTAGTTCAGTCTGTTCTGTCCTGTAGATCCTTTTCCGTTCATACCTTTGAGGCGAATAATTGGCTTTGAGCGAGTGTTTAACGACTTACAGAGTCTTTTAAAGCACTGCTCGCCCACGTTTCAAACGTCATGCTGTTGATTGTAGCCCATTCCACTTACACTAAAAACCACCTGACGTGAAGAACATAATTGAATTACAATGAGGAGCACAAGTACTTAGAGCTCATGATTAGCCTACTGTCATAAAAATATGATTTATTATTATTATTAGTTTTTGACAGATAGACAAAACCTAAATGATCTCACTCAAGAAATTAGTTACATAATAATTGTATTTTATTATATTATATTTTATTCTTTAGTTGCTAGTATTATTTGGCGAAATCTGTAAAATTCGGGGCGGAAAAAATGAATAATAATAATGAGAATGAGAATGATAATTAAAAAAATTATACTTAATATAATAGTTTAATTCAGTTACATTGTTCGCATTGCTTGGGACGTCCAAATCATTCGGTCTCTTTCTGTGTAAACTGTTTACAAAAATACAAATATTCCTACTTTCTTATTTATAAGAAAGAAAAATCTGGCAGTAGTAATTATGTGCACAGTTAAATGTGAGCAAGCTCCCTCATAGAGATCATATTATCACTACAAGGACTGAAAATTACGACGTGTTTATGCTGACGGAGAGGCGGAGACGTGTAATGGACAGTCCTTTCAGCCAATAACAGCACACATTGGTATGTTTCCGGAAGCGCACACGTGTTTGTTCCTTCACTTCAGCGATGCAGAGTCGCTAACATTGTAACTAAAAACAGACAGATTTTGTGTCACTTTAATTCAATCTTTGCCTTGGGGCGTTATTTCGGGATGGTCTGGACAAGCAGAATTTGTTTCCGGAAGGTTGGTAACGTTGGCTAGTATATCGAATGACATTTAGCTAGTTAGTAATAGCCCGACCTTCACATGCTCAGTTTATGTGTGTCATTAAAAGTTCGTGTAGCAAATTACTATGTAACTAATTACTGTTATAAACATGATGCTACACTCTAAAACACCTTTGTCACGTGTTAAGCATATTGGCTGATTAATAGAAATCAAGCTGACATATAACGGTGCCAAAAATTAACATTATCCATAATTCTGTTTTAATATTAACACAAATTAATGGTTAATTATATGTACGTTTTCCACGGTCTAATTTCACTATATGTCAGCGGTTGTTGGATGACGTAAATAAGTAGCCTAGATATTTTTCCTGATGTGTTTCTGCTGTAATCTTGACGTTTGTTAACCCCAGAGGGAATATGCTACAAAGTGCGTCATGTTGGGAATTCTCTTTTCTCTTTAATTTAATAATCCTTTAATGGGGGTTGCGTTTTAGCTCCTGCTCGCTCAACTGTCACTTAAAAGGGACATTATTTATGATGTTGGATTAGTTCAAACATTCTTAATGAAATCCATTTGTGTGAAGTATGTGAAATTAATAGTTTGTCTACAAACATAACACCTGACTGGAAACTGTGGTTTGCAATCCTAGTCCCACAGCACAAAATAAAAGTATCCTGGCACATTCTTCACCTCTTTGAAGTGCATTTGAAGAATTTATATGCTTATTTTTTTAATAGTATTATTAAAAGTACTTATTAATGTACCATGCTTTAAAATTAGATTGCATTGTTTGCAGTGCTCCATGGGATGCCCAGTTCATATGCATGTACAGTTGAGATCGGAAGATACCTACACCTTGCAGAATCTGCAAAATGTTAATTATTTTACCAAAATAAAAGAAATCATTCAAAATGCATGTTATTTTTATTAAGTACTGACCTCAATAAGATATTTCACTTATAAGACGTTTAGTCCACAAGAGAAAATAATAGTTTATAAAAATTACCCTGTTCAAAAGTTTACATACACTAGGTTCTTAATATTGTGTTGCTACCTGTATGTTTTTTTTTGTTTTTTTTTAGTGATTGTGTTCATAAGTCCCTGCTCACTGTTCTTCAAAAAAATATTTCAGGTCCCACAAATTCTTGGGTTTTTCAGCATTTTTGTGTATTTGAACCCTTTCCATTCATGATTGTATGATTTTGAGATCCACCTTTTCACACTGAGGACAACTGAGGGACAGAAGGGCAACAATTGCAGAAGGTTCAAATGCTCACTGATGCTTCAGAATGAAACAATGCATTGGAAAACTTTTTGAATCTGAAGATCAGGGTAAATTTAACTTATTTTCTCTTCTGGGAAACATGCAAGTAAAAAAAAGATATTTAGACAAAATAAGAAAAATGTACACATCTTCATTCTGTTCGAAAAGTTTACACCCCTGGCTCTTAATGCATCGTTTTTCTTTCTGGAGCACCAGTGAGCATTTGAACCTTCTGAAATAGTTGCATATGAGTCCCTCAGTGTGAAAAGAAAATTTGTGGGACCTAAAGGATTTTTCTGAAGAACAGCGGACAGTTTAACTGTTCAGGACAAACAAGGGACTCATGATTAACCATCACTAAAAACACACAGCTGTGGATCATTCAGGTAACAACATAGTATTATGAAACAAGTGTATGCAAACTTTTGAGCTTGGTAAATATTTATAAATTAAACAATTATTTTCTTATGTGGACTATATGTAAATGTCTTTTATGTGAAATCTTATTCAAGTCAGTACTCAATAGAAAATAACATGCATTTTGTATAATTTCTCCTATATTGGTAAAATAATTAACATTTTGCAGATTCTGCAAGGTGAATGTAAAGTTTTGACCTCAATTGTACATTTTTAAATATAAGTTTAGCATTGGGTAAGGTGGTGTAGAGAGAGAGAGAGAGAGAGAGAGAAATTGAGGTGGTTCATCTTTCTCCAAGGGGTTTATTGAATGGGCAGGGACAGGTAAATCTCAAATCATTTATACCATAATAATAGAGACAGACTACAAACTAGGCAAATAATGGAAATAATGGAATGCATTCTGAACAGTTTCACAAACGAAATGTTCTACTAACTTTATCTGTTTCTTTTCTTTTTATTTCAGTATGGCAACTTTGTGGATAATATACGACTTTATGTGAGGGGTGGGAGTGGAGGAATGGGATTGCCTCGTTTAGGGGGACATGGGGGAAATGGTGGAGACGTTTGGGTGGTGGCCAAAAAAGGCACTACAATAAAGCAAATCAAGGACAAGTACCCTAACAAACGATTCACTGCAGGTGTTGGTTCAAACAGCAGGTGAGTAATTTTTTTATTCTTCTAACAAATAGAATAATTTGTAAGTGAAATGCCAATTGTCAGTAATACCTCTGGAAGTCAATAATAGGAATTTCCTATATTATAGCCAAAATATTTTTTTTTTTCAATATAATAATTTATATATGTGTGTGTTTTAATCCAGAAGATCATTAAAATTGATATGTATTGTTGATGTTTGATATTAAATTGATATTTTTATTTTGCATTTAGATCACTTTAAAACTTGTCACAAGAACCTATTATATTTTTGCAGTAACAGATTGTGTGATCTCTCCTATTGATTGTTTGTGTCAGAGTGAGATCTCTGAAACAGATGTGTTGTAGTTGTCATCCTTTTGTCTAGTGAATCTGATGTGAGGAACTCTATATTTTTCTGATATTGTGAACACTTACTTTCTCCATGTAGAGTTTTCAAGAGATATTTAGCAAGTCAAAACTTCTTTTTTCTATATAGCAAAACAGCACAGGCGACCCCCAAATGTCAGGTTCCAGAAAGTGGTCCATAAGACCCATGTACTGATTTCTAAGTCTTTATAAGTCATGCAAGGAGGTTTTATGAGCGCAGATTGCAATGTAAGATGTTATTTATTCAAACATTAAGTTTATTGCATGCTGCCATAAGAACAGTGCACTGAAGATGGCAGGAACAAACGATTCTGTGCACAACTTCTTTGATTTGCATTTGTATCATTTCAGGCTTAAATGTGCAGAAGTGTGTATAATTTGGGAGAATGAAAAATATTTTCAGTGAAATGCTCATTTTTGTCTGCTTTTGCTTTTTTTGGCTGTTAAATGATTTAAAAAAACAGAAAGTGCATAAAAAGTTGAACATTTAAAAATGATAACAGATGATTTTTTTATGAAGGCCTGTTCCTGCCATTGAATTAAAAATTTAAAAAGGCAATTGCAACTTTTTATCTCAAAATTCAGACTTTTTTTCCTCACAATTGCAAGTTAGCATCTTAAAATTCTGATTTTTTTCAGTTGTAAAGTCAGAATTGCAACATAAACTCGCAAATGCAAGTTGTAAAGTCTGACAGTTTTTTTTCTCAGAATTGTGAGAAGAGAAGTCAGAATTGCATGTTTTTGCAAAAGTCACAATTGCAAGACATAAACTCACAATTCTGAGAAGTAAAGTAAGAATTGCAAGATATAAACTCACAATTCTGACTTTTTTCCTCAGAATTGTGAGTTTATATCACAATTGTGTCTTCGCAATTTCACAATATCTCGTAATTCTGACTTTATAATGTGCAATTGCGAGTTAAGTCAGAATTGTTGAATATAAATTCGCAATTCTAAGAAATCTGTCTTTGTAACTTGCAATTCCAAGTTTATTATAGAAAGAAGTCAGAATTGCTAGAAAAAAATTTGTGAGATATAAAGTCACAATTGCGAGAAAAGTAAGAATTACAGTATACAATCTCGCAATAGTCAGAAAAAAGTCAGAATTGAACGTTTTTTTGCTTTGCGTGTCTGACTATATTGCTCGAAATTGTGTTTATATCTCACAATTCTGAGAAAAGAAGTCAGAATTGCGAGTTTGTATCACACAATTCTAAAAAAAGATGCAATTATTAGATGAACAAATAGAATTAGATGAACAAACATCACAAATAATTGCTCTGCTATACAACACAATGTAAAAATGTCAGGTATGTGTCTTAGTACGTAGTGAATGTGCTTTCCTGTTATCTCTTCTCTACTCATGTTTTTTTCTCCAGAAATACACACAAATAAATGTAAAGTAATTTGCGTGTAAAACATTTTTTTTTTTAATGAAAACTCTACTCCACATTCACAAACGCTTGGTATGCTACTAATTTGTAAGTTAACCATTGATTGGATGGCAGAGTAAAAACATACTAACATTTTTATGAATTTGAAAATTTATGTCAGAACGGCTACTCGTGTTTCAATAATTAGGATCAATGTTTAATTGTTTTGAGAAATATTGTATCTGTTTTATTTTTTGTGCTGATTTTGTAGTGTAAAGACTGAAAGTCAAGTGTTGTGTCGTGCTTTTTTTTCAGTATTCATGCTCTGAAAGGGAATAAAGGAGAGGACACCCAGGTCTTCGCACCTGTTGGGATCAGTGTTACAACGGACGATGGAAAAATCATAGGTCGTTTCATTTACACCCCTCTACAACATACAGATCATCTAAGTTTTCCTCACACATCCTTCACGGCTTTATTTGACATGTTTTTTCTACACATATTCTCTCACCTTTGCACTTTTATATCAAATGCAATTTTGTGTTGTTTGCACCCTTTCATATTGTACTCTTATCTAAGGGTCATTTTATTTATTTATTTTTTTAGGAGAGTTGAACTGTGAAGGAGACAGTCTTTTGGTGGCCAAAGGTGGTCACGGTGGCACTCTTCACTCTGGGTTCTTACCCAGTAAAGGTCAAACCAGACAGATACGGCTGGATCTCAAACTCATCGCAGATTTTGGACTTGTAGGGTGAGTGTCTACACAGAATGTGGACTGGGAAAGTATTACTCAAAGCAAAGCACATTAAAGGGTTACACCACTCCAAAATAATCACTTACCCGCATGTTGTTCCAAACCTGTAAAAGCTTTGTTTGTCTTCAGAACACAATTTAACAGGGAGGCTTGTCACTGTTCCATTGACTGCCAGGTAAATATCACTGTCAAGACCCAAAGAAGTATGAAAGGCATCGTCAAAATAGTCCATCTGCAGTTTGTGTCCAGCGGATATTCTCCAAAATGGTGCTTAGGTGATGCAGATAAGACGAAT
Source organism: Garra rufa (assembly GCF_049309525.1). Classification (NCBI taxonomy): domain Eukaryota; kingdom Metazoa; phylum Chordata; class Actinopteri; order Cypriniformes; family Cyprinidae; genus Garra; species Garra rufa. Next base: position 28,384,092 of record NC_133369.1, read on the forward strand.
TGTTGAATAAAGTCTTTATTTTTATTTTCTTTGCATACGAAAAGTATTCTCGTCGCTTCATAAAATTCAGATTGAACCACTGATGGCAAATGGACTACTTTGACGATGCCTTTCATACTTTTTGGGTCTTGACAGTGGTTTACCTGGCAGTCAATGGGACAGTGACAAGCCTCTCGGTTTTCATCCAAAATATCTTAAATTGTGTTCCAAAGATGAACGAAGCTTTTACGGGTTTGGAAAGACATGCGGGTAAGTGATTAATGACAAAATTTGTAACTAAAATGAGGTAGGAACAATGCACAAACTAATGTATAATCAAAACAAAAATACATAATGCATAAACTATGTTTTTGTGAAAGCTGCTAAATGTCACAGTTCTCATTTCATTGTTTTCTATTTATATATGTATATATGTATTTTCACACATCAAACATTTGAATGGATTTGGGCCTGTATTTTTTTCTCTCGACAGGTTTCCCAATGCAGGCAAATCCTCCTTGCTGACTGCCTTGTCTCATGCTAAACCAATGATTGCCAGCTACGCTTGTGAGTACTGAAAATCATTTAGAAATTAGTTAAACTAATGTAGCTTAATTAATAGTAACCTAATGATAAGGAAAGCTGAATTTTAATAAATTGCCACTTTTACAATTATCCCTTGTTATTTTCCCTTTGCAGTTACAACTTTAAGACCTGAAATTGGAAAGGTTATGTATGATGACCATAAGCAGGTAGGATGACAGGCTCTTCAAATTGTGATGACATAAAACCACTTGTAGCACTTAGCACTTATACTGCGTAACAAGCTTGGTTTTGACCTTCTCCCATAAAATAGTCGGAGAACTAAACCAAAAATTACAGTGATAGTTTAGTGATAGTTGTTCATAAGTCCCTTATTTGATCTGAACCGTTAAACTGCCTGCTGTTCTTTAGAAAAATCCTTGTTCCCACAGATTCTTTTGTTTTACAGCATTTTTGTGTATTTGAACCCTTTGCAACAATGACACTATGATTTTAAGATCCATCTTTTCACTGAGGACAACTGAGGGACTCATATGCAACTATTACAGAAGGTTCTAACGCCTACTGATGCTTCAGAAGGAAAAATGAAGCATTAAGAGCCGGGGGTGAAAACCTTTTGAATTTGAAGATCAGTGTAAATTTTACTTATTTTGTCCTATGGGGAACATGTAAGTATCTACTAGCTTCTGAAATTGATATCTAGGCAAAAAAAGAAAAATGTACAATTCATTCCCTTCAAAAGTTTACACACTAGGCTCTCAATGCATCATTTTTCCTTCTGAAGCATCAGTGAGTGTTTGAACCTTCTGTAATAGTTTCATATGAGTAGCTCAGTTGTCCAGTGTGTCATCAAGTGTATGAAAACTTTTGAATGGGGTCATTTTTAAAACTATTATTATCGCTTGTGGACTATATGTAAACATCTTCTATGTGAAATATCTTATTCAGGTCAATACTAAATAAAAAATGACATGCATTTTGTATGATAACTCGTATTTTGGTAAAATAATTAACATTTTGCAGATTATGCAAGGTGTGTGTAAACTTTCGACTTCAACTGTATATACAATATCTACATACAATATACATTTTTGATGAACAGACCTTCAGCAAATATAATTATGAAATATACTATATAGTGTGTGACTTCTTTAGACTGATGCCAGAGTGCGTTACAGAAGTTTGTTTTTCTCTAAAGGTTTCAGTAGCAGACTTACCAGGACTCATTGAAGGTGCTCATGTGAACAAAGGCATGGGACACAAGTTTCTCAAGCATGTGGAGAGAACCAAGCAGCTCATGTTTGTGGTACTGCATTTTGTCTGTTATGTGAACTTGAATGCTAGTGACTGTGAATGATGAATAATAATCTCATGTTCTGATGTTTCAGGTCGACATCTGTGGGTTTCAGCTAGCTAGTAACACTCCATTTAGGTCTGCATTTGAAACCATACTGCTTTTAACTAAGGTAATAATATATACTACCATTTAAAAGTTTGGTAACACTTTATAATAACGTTCAGTTGTAAGTCTTTTATAAGTGATTAGTTAATGATGAAATAATAATTTACAAAACATTCACAAATGATTATTAAGTGATATGCTAACAATTTGTGTATGTTTTGTTAATTCATTTACAAGTCATTTACAAATTAATTTACAAGTAATTAGTTAATGATGAACTAATTATTTACAAAACGTCTAGGTTGCGAAGGTAACCCACGTTCCCTGAAGGAGGGAACGGAGACGTTACATGGGATCTCGCTTGAGAGACCGATCATCTCTGAGCCTTATATAAAAAGGCCAATTGCAAATTGGCGAGTGGACGTGCGCGCCGGCCACGCCCCGTACATACGGGTATATAAGATGGCCGCGCGCATCACTCAGTTAGGCTTTTGCTGAAGAGCCGATCGAGCCGGCGTCAGCGCGACGCCAGGGGCGTGGCAGGGGAATGTAACGTCTCCGTTCCCTCCTTCAGGGAACGTGGGTTACCTTCGTAACCTAGACGTTCCCCTTCAGTCGAATCACTTCGACGTTAAATGGGAACTATCCCTATGGAAAAGGCCACGACCCTGACGCCGCGTTACGCAACAACCTCACGTGCTGACAAGTATACGTGCCGGCAGGCGAAGTGTAACGTAACCTTCCCAACGCCCTGAGGCCCAATAAGGGGGCCCTTCCAGGGATGCCAGTTGTACTGAAGCATGGGTTGGGGGGGCGGAGCACATGAATTTTACATGTGGAAATGAGAATAATTCAATATATCCATAAAGGTTTTTAGGGATATACGAGGGAAACAGCGGAATAATAAAAACTAAGCCACGACCTGCGGGGCGAAGGAGACCCAGGCAGGATCACAGTGCAGGACTACTCCGCGCCTAGCCCTGACTGCGGGGCAGGAGGACCCAGGGTTCGCCGGAGGGAACATTCTGGGAAATAGCGCACGGATCCACATGGGAATGGCGCAGCAAGCCGACACCAGCCGGTCTTCCCGCTCGCCTGTGAGTCCTCATGTTAGGACACAGGAGAACGGCCTCTACGCAAGGTTGTAGAACCAAGCGAAGGTAGGGTGTCGCCCAGCCCGCAGCTTCTGGTTTTTACATCTGCTGGTGAGGAGCCATGAACCAAAGATCACGGCTGTCCCTGAGTATAACAGGGAGAAGGCATCTACCACCCATTTAGCCAACCTCAGTTCGGGGAGCATTCCCTTTCTGCTGAATCCCGAGGCAGATGAAGCTGCTTGGTGCGGCTGAAGTGCCGAGTGATTCATTAGTTTCACATTTTTAACGACACAACATCGCAAGGCTGGGTCTGCCTCCTCCGGGGCAGAGCTTGCAGGTTCACCACCTGATCGTGGAAAGGCGTGGTGGGAACCTTGGGCACCGGGCCGGGGTCTCGACGGTAACGTGGAAGACGCCGGGCCCGAATTTCTTGACACACTTTGCTGGCAGAGAAGCTTGTAGGCCCTTTTAATGGGAGCCAGGGCAGTCAGGAGTGCTGTCTTAATGACAGGAATTTTAGCTCGACTGAGGCCAGTGGCTCCAATGGAACGACCCGCGGCCCTGAAAGGCGACGGGGGGTCCCAAGAGGTATGAGGTGCGCTCTAAGCACCACTGAGGAACCTCAGCTTGTCGGTATCTTACCCTCTTAAAGGAAGCCAGGGCAGTCAGGAGTGCTGTCTTAATGACAGGAATTCTAGCTCGACTGAGGCCCAAGGCTCCAAAGGAGCAACCCGTGGCCCTGAAAGGCGACGGGGGGTCCCAAGAGGGTATGAGGTGTTTCTTGACAGAGAAAACTTGTAGGTTTCCTACCCTCTTGACGGAAGCCAAGGCAGTCAGGAGCGCTGTCTTAATGACAGGAATGCTAGCTCGACTGAGGCCCATGGTTCAATAGGAGTGTCCCACGGCTCTGAAGGCGACGGGAAGGTCCCAAGAGGGTATGGGGTGCGTTCTGGGCACCTCTGTGAAACCTCACGACCAGAGAATGCTTACCTACTTTGCTCCATCTACTGCATGTGATATGCGGCGAAGCCGCGGCATATACTTGGAGTGTCGAGGGGACAGCCTGCGCTCAAACTCTCCTGCAGGAAGGGAAGCATTACTGCAATCGTGTATCTCTGTGGGTCCTCTCTTTTTAGCGAGAGGAATGCCAGCAAGGCAACGGAACCGCAGGCGCCCCCCTCAGGAACCAATCGCCAAGCCTAGAGGGATCGGCAGGAGGTGAGTCCGACACCTCGAGGCCGATCCCCCTGGCGGCACGGAGGAGCATAGCCGACAGCTCAGCGTCCATGTCAGCCGGGGCAGCAACCACGGGAGGTCGCTGGCCCGGCGAGATATCCGCCTCGCCGTCAGACTCGCCCTCTGACGCAGCGACAGACATCTCTTCCTCCGGTGGAGCGTCAAAGAAGATGCTCGGCCCGGATACCGGGGAAGCATACTGCTCTGGCCACTCAACGGGGCCACGCTGGGGTGCAGATGGCCGCGGGGCTTTGGGAGCCGGCGGCGCGTTCTGCACCAAAACCTTTAAGTCCCCCCTTTGCCTCGCCACGGCGGCCGAGAAGCACTGTCGGCTTAACGACGGGCCGCGGGGCGCAGAGGGGAGCCGTCTCGCGAAAGAGCGGCGGTTCTTCAGCGTGACCATGGTCATGCACTCGCAATGAACGCACGAACCATCCGTGAACGCCGCCTCAGCATGCTCTAAGCCCAGGCATGTGAGGCAGCGTTCATGTCCGTCCTCGGAGGTGAGGAAACTGCCACATCCAGTAGCGCACGGCCGGAAAACCATCCTGAAAAGGACGTTTCACAGCCGTGAGAAATTGCTCTTTTAGATCCCAGTCTGCCCAGGGAGGAACCGGCACTCTGTGCACTTGATGGGGTTGCTCGCTGGAGTGCAGGAGGCTTTTAATGGCCGTGAAAACGGCCGCCCGCAGGATACTGCTGACGGCTGCCAAACACTCTTTTAGAAAGTTTCTTATAGGTGGCAGCACGTCAGCAGAGAAGAGAAGAGCTCGGCAGGAACGTGAAGTTTTTTCCTTTCAGTTTAAGGCTCGATGAGACGGCTCTGAAAGCAAAAGTCTAACTGAGTGATGCGCACGTCGCTGGAGTGCAGGAGGCTTTTAATGGCCGTGAAAACGGCCGCCCGCAGGATACTGCTGACGGCTGCCAAACACTCTTTTAGAAAGTTTCTTATAGGTGGCAGCACGTCAGCAGAGAAGAGAAGAGCTCGGCAGGAACGTGAAGTTTTTTCCTTTCAGTTTAAGGCTCGATGAGACGGCTCTGAAAGCAAAAGTCTAACTGAGTGATGCGCGCGGCCATCTTATATACCCGTATGTACGGGGCGTGGCCGGCGCGCACGTCCACTCGCCAATTTGCAATTGGCCTTTTTTATATAAGGCTCAGAGATGATCGGTCTCTCAAGCGAGATCCCATGTAACGTCGAAGTGATTCGACTGAAGGGGAACATGACTATGTGTTTATAAATTATGAATAAGTGATATGTTCATTTTATTGTAAGTACTATGCTGATTTACCCATCTGTCGTAAATTATCTGAAAAATGGCATATCATGAAATAATCAAACAGATCCTTAGTAAATGGTTAAAAATTACTAGTTAACCCCTTAACTGTCACCCCCATTTTTTAAGTTTATCCAAACTTAAATTGTAATTCATGAACACTTTGGATCTAAGGTAGGTCTCTTTTTAAAGAAAACAATCAGCAGATTACTGCAGAAGTGAAAAAAAAAGTATTAACAAATTACAGAAGTTTAAATTTACTGTAAATATAATACACTGTACAATTTTTATTATATTTTATATAAAATACATATTGTACATAACAGGTTTTATCCTAAATTTGATATCAGTTTGAAGTCTTACATCTAAATAAGTTATTCCAAATTTGAAGTGATATGAAAAAAATTGATGTTCCTGTGAAAGTTTGTTTAGGGCATTATAAAATACTAAATAACCTTATATAATTCATACATTACATGGTGCATAGTGCATAAGTACATTGTGAATAAGTGCAGAGTATATAGTGTGTCATTTGGGGCGCAGCTCATGTTTGCCAAAGAAAACATCTTTACCCTCACCAGTCAGCACTTACATTGAGGGTACACACTACAAAGGATTCAAAAGCTGTTGATGAATAAATAATAAATAAATAATTTACAAATCTTTTTGCATCCCCTAATCTAAAGTGTAAACTACTCATCAGTTGTAAATGTTTTACAAACCTGCCGGTTCCAGGTTGTGTGGGCATCAGGTGGGTATACACACTGGGTGAAAGACCTTTGAAAAATGAGTAAAACATTTACAACTCATGAATTGTTTACACTTTAGATTAGGGGATGCAGAAAGATTTGTAAATGATTTATTCATGATGCGATCTTCGGTGAAGGATAAACATTTAAATGATTGATATTTTAATTATTTTTAAGTGACAAATAATATATTAACTAGTAACATATTAACCACTTACTAAGGATCTGTTTGATTATTTCATGATATGCAATTTTTTTAAGATAAATTACGACAGATTTGTAAATTGTTAGCCTATTATTTAATAATCATTTGTGAACGTATAATCATGTTTTGTAAATTATTAGTTCATCATTATCTAATCACTTGTAAATGATTTATAACTTAATCTACAAAACATATATAAAAATACTATCATATCACTTATTAATCACTTATGAATGCATAGTCATGTTTTCCAAATGATTAGTTCATCATTAACTAATTACTTGTAAATAACTTGTAAATTAATTAGCAAAATATACAAAAATTGTTAGCATATCACTTATTAAACATTTATGAATGTTTTGCAAATCATTATTTTATCATTAACTAACCACTTATAAATGACTTACAACTGAACGTTATTATACAGTGTTACCAAAAGTTTGAGCTCAGTACTTAAAAAAAATACTTTGATTGTGCAAGGATGCATTATATTGATCAAAAGTGACAGTAAAGATGTTTATATTATTACAAAATATTCGAATTAAATCATTAATCAAATAATCATTTTAACAAAAAAAATGTTAATGAATGAAGAAATGTTTCTTGAGCACCAAAATCAGCATCAGAAAAATCAGATCTGTAATTTCTGAAGAATCATGTGACAATAAAGACTGTAATGGCTGCTGAAATTTCGGCTTTACCATTGCAGGAAGAAACAACATTTATAAAAAATATTTACAATAATTTTACAATATATATTTTTATTTGCAATAATATTTTACAGTATTTATGATTTTACTTCATTTTGGATCAAATAAATGCAGTGTTTTTGACACACACACACACACACACACACACACACACACACATGTTGGGTTTACATGTTTTATGGGGACATTCCATAGGCGTAATGGTTTTTATACTGTACAAACCGTATTTTCTATTGCCCTACACCTACCCTACACCTAAACCTAGCCCTCACAGGAGATTGTGCACACTTTTACTTCATCAAAAAAACTCATTGTGTATGATTTATAAGCCTGTTTCCTCATGGGGACCTGAGAAATGTCCCCACAAGGTCAAAATCTACTGGTATTCCTATCCTTGTGGGGACATTTGGTCCCCACAACGTGATGAATACCAGGTACACACACACACACACACACACACACACACACACTCACACACACACACAGGGTATCCGCGGATCATTAAAAAGTCTTAAATAACGTTTTCCTAATATAAGGCCTTAGGAAGTCTTAAAAAGTCTTAAATTCAGTTTCGATAGGTCTTAAATAGTTTTGGTCACATTTCCGCTAAAATATCTTCAGTCTTCATTACTTAATTTATGTCCTGATGGAAAATATCAGGTAAAGCATAAAGAAAACGCCGTTCTAACAGCGTCTTTACATCCATTTTGACCGCTCCCAGCACCCATACCGTAAGTGCGTGATTAGACGTGCATGCAAAAAAAAGTGCGGCTGGCGTGACCGTGTATTTTCAAGACATGACTGGAATGACCGCAGTGTCTAATGAGATTTTTTCTCCCCCTGCGGTAGTTACTGCGTCTTCAGACAGAATCGCAGTAGCAGAATACAGGTTCAACAAGCTGTTTTCTGTATATAATGGTCTCAATAATAATAATAAATATAAGTCCAGCTATCCCAGCCTTCGAGATACATTTAAAATGTTTTTTTTTTTTTCTTGCCCGACCGAACAAACAGCCTGATTAAAACTGGAGAGACAAAATTAACCAGCGAAGCATCGAAAGGCAAGAAAGATTCCTATTTTAATACAATCAGCGTAAACCGCAATTGATCTGGTCTATTTGTGACATACTTTAACAAATGAGCGTAACCGCACACATAAAGAAACTCTAAAGAAACACACTTGGGGAACAATTGAAAATGTATAGTTTATTTATAACATGATATTGTTCAGTAATATACCAAGGGAGCTTTTTGCTGAATATTCTCACGATTACAAATGTTACATTAATTTTAGTTTAATAAACTAGTTAGTCAAGTACTTACTTACATTTTAGACAAAATATTTACTGTTTTGTTCTGTTTCACCAAGGAAAATAGTTCCAAACAAAGATCACAGCAAAAGTATAGCACATTCTCCAAGCATCGTTTTACTACTGAATGATTCAGCGTTTTGCTCGAATCAGTTGAAATAACTCAATAACTCTCTCATGATTGACTTACCGCTGTTCTGCCGAAATCTGTGACCAGGGGTCGCTGTTCAGCAAATATTGGCGCGGGAGCGCGCACACGTTAGATCAGATGCTGAAACGGAATGATTATCGTCGCAGTGATGCTGTAAAACAAGTTTCATGTTTTAAAGAAAAAACGAGTATTGGACAAACTAGATATTGTGGCATCGAAATGCTTGCATAGAGAAGACATTAATCATTAATGCTGTGCTGTTGTTGTCTGTGTTACTACTATGAATGGTTTTAGTTTAAATAACATTCTCATTGTACAATGGATAGGCTCGTATTTATTCTTATTACTATTAAATACAATTACCCAATACAGTTTGTGCCTTACAAATGCATACCACTCTGAGATATTAGCCTATATAGTATGGGTCACTGGATCTGGCCAAATGCATAACTACCGAAATATGTGACCTCTTTTTATTTCATAACATATTGTAATGTTCAATAAAGTGACTCATGTGATGTGTGACCATATGTAGAAATCAGATACAGTGGAGTCACAGAATCTGACAGGTCAAATTCACTGAAATATGTGACCCCATATTTATTTAATAATAACTGACTATAATATTTAGTAAAGTGACTCATGTGATGTGTGACCACCTCCCCTTTCTGTTTTATAAAGCATATTGATTAGATATTGTGAAATCTGTAGATACAGTATTCATAGTATCTGACAGGTCAAATTCATAGCTACTGAAATATGTGACTCTTTATTTCATAATAACTGTTAATAATAAGCCTTGTGACTTACACAAATTGTATGCTAGTGTATTATCACTGATACACAATAGAGTAAAATCAGTAGCATGCATTTAACCCTCCCAAATGATTCATCCTCTTAATTCTTTTAGACTCTTTTCTTAGTTCTAACAATTGTACGTAGTTCATCAAGATTACATTTATATATCATTAAAATATTTGCTTTGTTTTGGAGTGTGCATTTATTATAATATATATAAAGTAGGGGTGGGCATAGATTAATTTTTTTAATCTAGATTAATCTAGATTAAATCTTGGAATTAATCTAGATTAATCTAGATTAAAATGGCTAATTTGAATTCTGCTGAAGGCATTCAGAATATGTGTGCTACCCAAATAATGACTTAAAGTCTTTGAGAATGGATCATAAAGCTCATAAAGCTGTTCTATGATAATTTGTTGATGAAAATAAATTATGTTCAATTAGATGTACTTGTGTTTACTAACTAACTAACACTGAAATTATTTTTTCTCCCTATTAGATTGTTTTTTTTTAACGTCAACACCTACCCAGCCCATTAGATGTTACACCGTACTTTTATTTTGACAGGTTGCCGTGAAGTTTCTGTGTCATACACAGTATGATATGATGCTAGTTTTCTCAAATGAAACGGTAAAAGTGACACTTACAGCAGTTTGGGAGATTGAGTTTATCTGTTCATGTGAGATGAAAATGCCAAAAATTACCGGGAGCGTCACGTGTGTTTCAGTATGCGTGTAGTAAAAGCTCGTCTCCGCAATGCATACATACAGCTAGGCAAACGGAACATATCGGATTCATATTAAAACGGTCTTTTTGCATTTCAGTTTTCACATACACTAGTCCATATCGCGATTTGAATTAAGTGACTGACCAACATTTGATTTATGAATCCAAAAAACGACGAATTTACGTGGCATTTCGCTATAGTAGATTCGGTTTTTATGAATGGAGGACGACGCGATCCCGTCTGTGTTTTGGCGGAAGAGACTTAAACGCGCGACCATATTCTACAGTCTTCGGTATACATCCGCGTTAAACTATCAAGGTGAAAGTCATCATAGCTTGCGTAGTTTAGACCCAGCTCCCAACCCAAATTTGAGAATAGATTAACGGCGATAATAAGAGTTTCACGTTAACGCAGCACGTTAACGCCGATAACGGCCCACCACTAATATAAAGACATTCAAACTTTAACTTTTAAAAAAAATTATTGTGAAATTAATATGAAATCTCTTCTAGAAATACTCTTAGTAAGCCTCCTGAATCTCAGTAAAATATAATTGTGATGATTACAAATTCTTAGTGATATTGTTCATACTACAACAGACCTTCAAATAAAATCTATAAATAATGTTGAGGCATTTATTTATTTATTTATTTGGATCCCCATTCTTCCTGGGGTCCATCAAACACAAAACAAAAATTACATTAATCCATAAAAAACAAAGACCAATACAAAAACATAAAAACCCAATATTCATACATAACATCAAGATCAACAATCCACTTAGTACTGTGCCATTAAATATTTCTTCAACAATTTTTTAAACCTCATTTTACTTGTTAAAAAAACATGTATTGTCCGATGGCAATTCATTACAGTCCGTTGCTTTGCATTAGTTATCCTTTTAAATATCCTTTTGATGCATGCCTGGTGTTAAAATTATGACTAGCACTACTATACAAAAGCTGACAATACAATACACTTGGAACTCTTGATACAGAGATATTTCTTATAAAACACAACAGAGAAACAATTACCCTATCCTTCACCATAACCAACCTAGAGTTTTGTGCATTTTCATAATATTAACCCTTCTATTGCAGTTCAAAATTAGTCGTGCAGCTCTATTCTGGACTAACTTTAATTTTTCTAAGACTTTACTGAATGCATATTGTATCATTTCTGATAGATTTCTCAATATATGATCAATATGCTTTATAAAACAGAAAGGGAAGATGGTCACATAACATGAGTCACTTTACTGGATATTATAGTCAGTTATTATGAAATTAAGAAGGGTCACATTTCGGTACACTGTAAAAAAAAAAAGGGGGGGGGGGGGTAAAAAAAGGACAAATGACTAGCAGCT
>NC_133369.1:28396144-28476150 GCF_049309525.1 Garra rufa
AAACAGCATCAAAAACATCTTGTATTCAAATTCAGATGGACTATAAATCAAGAAAGCTCGCAAAGCTAATCACTAAAAAGCTGTCACTTATTTCAGTTTATCGCAATCTTGCTATAATCCACGAATCTCACACAGCACAATGAATCTCTTATTTACATTGCATCCACACTTGGTTAAAATGTGAGGATTCACGAGTTTCCATCACTCAGGACTGAACAACAATGTGGTGAATGGATTCTGACTAACTGAAATGCCATTGACTGGCCATTGTGTTTCAGAAACAGACATGTTTGTGATTGGCTACAATATTCAACACTGCAAAAACTGAGCGCGAACACAAATAGACGTTGGATTCTGCGTGAGGCAGTTGCCGCTTACTTTCATATTGTTGTTTATGTTTATTTAGTTATTAAAGTTAAGTTTGCTGGTTCCCGCTTCCTTCCTCTTCAAATCTTTAACTTTGTTACGTACATATAGGCTATACAATTTTCTTCCTCCTGGCGACCCATTTTTTAAGTCTCGAGACCCTCAGATGGGTTTGAAAACCACTGCTCTAGACACTTCTTTGTGAAGACAGTGGCATAATACAGTGAAATAAAATGTTCTTTAGCCATATCAAAACAGTATTCATATGCATGGGTGAAATTTATGTTTTTATTTTTAGGTATACAGCGACTTCTGGCGGTTCTAATGTTAAGAGTGTGCTCCTAATCTAAGCTTGAAACCGGTATAAAAGACACCTGGGAGCCAGAAATCTTGCTGATTGATAGGGGATCAAATACTTATTTCACTCATTAAAATGAAAATCAATTTATAACTTTTTTGTTGTTATTCTGTTTCTCACTGTGAAAATAAACCTACCATTAAAATTATAAACTGATCATTTCTTCGTCAGTGGGCAAACATACAAAATCATCAGGGGATCAAATTTTTTTCCCTCCATGTCTTTGTCTGTCTGTTCCAAACTCAAAAAGACCTGTGATTTGATCCATAAGTGTGAGAGTTCCTATGTTGTCTGTTTCATTCTGGTACTCTCGGATCCAGATGTTGAGCTGGTCAGACTCATGACCACTGTGATAGTAGTAGAACTGCAGACACTGGACTTTGCAGTCTCTTTTAGGGGTCATTGTCTTGGTCTCTATTCTGGCTGCATCCCCCTCATTTCTGTCCTCAGTGCTGAAGTGCATGAAGAAAGACGCCCCTGCAGACATTAAAACATATATATATATATATATATATATATATATATATATATATATATATATATATATATATATGTGTGTGTGTGTGTGTGTGTGTGTGTAAAACTGGATGGTACAGTGTCTGCAACTGTGGTTGGATGTAGGGCATTACATTTTGGGCAGTAAAAAAAAAAAGATTATTTTACATCCTGAAAAAGCACAAACTGTCAAAACAGGCACTTTTTATTCAGACTGACTGTAAGAGATCTCACCATTTTGTTCTTTGTCCAAGTATGTGTGGTCAGTCACACTAATGCCACTCACTGACTTTACTCTCTGCCAGCCAGAGTGATTACCAGCAGAACAGATGCTCATCTGACACAGAGATTCATCATTAAAACTACAGTGATCAAGGAAAGAGATGGGTGAATCTGTAATGCAAACAGACAAATATGTCTGAGGCAAAATCAATTTAGTACAACTTATATTTATAACATGTATATATATATATATATATATATATATATATATATATATATATAGTCTAATACACATTGGCCACCATTATTTGCAGTCATAGAAATTATTATGAGTAAAATTTCTGAAGATCTATATTCTCATTCATATTCACATTTTTTACCACACCAGGGTGGCTAGGAACATGAAATTATCCAACCATGACTTCCTGTTTCAGGAAGTTCTGATGTGAAGCAACAGATTGTTGATTGACAGTCATAAAAAGCACAAGTCAATAAATAAATAAATCAAAGTAAGAAGTAAGCTAAAGCATTAAATATTTACATTAGTTGAATTATAAAAAAGCACAAAAAAAGTCCAGAAGGACCATCAAACTCAACACAAAAATGGGCCACTGAGCACAAAACGAAGGTTCTGCCATGGCCGTCCCAGTTCCCTGACCTGACCTGGCAACGCTGTTTTAAACAAGCAAGTTATTTTTACTTTCAACAACAGCTTGTAAGACGCAGCCAACAAATGCACTGACCAGCGCTGTCATCAGAAATCACCCTTAACAGATGAAAGGTTAGTATGACAAAAGATTTCCTCAGTGGACATTTAAACTAATATTTTATTGTGAATATGAGATTGATCTGAAGAATGAATGCTGTATCAGATGCAGGTAGTCTCACTCGATCAGACCTCTCTTTCATTATACTCTACGACACATAATACATTAATGAAGCAATATAGGAGTAATATCACACTCGTAGTTGTGAGATATGGCTGTATATTGGCACGCTGTGATTGCCTAAGGCATTAGGCCACATGGCCATATCTCACGACTACTCATGTAATATTATATATACACCACAAATTAAAAATTGTGAAAATACTCACTACATTTATAGAGTTTGTTGAGGTCAATCACATCATTTTCACTCATGTCCAGCTGTTGACCAATCACATCTTGGAACTCAGGACGCTTGGTAATGATTGTGGATGCATTACCATTGCTGAAGGCATTTTTATCATAATGCAACACAGAGTAGTAGTCATATGGGGTGTCATAGGTGGTGGACACGTTCTTACTGTATTTATTGAAACTGCTCTCCTTCCCTGAAAAAAAAGACTGATGGAATTATTGATGTGGTTGTTTATAAGGAATGGCTTAAGTGCTGAGTTAAATGGACACTGCAATCATCATTTCCGCATATATCAACAGGTATTCATTCTGTATAAATCATAAAGACTGTTTCACATTTTTCCTAAAAGACAATGTTAAAAACAAATCAATAAAAAATACAGGGCAACCTGTAATGATGTTTTTAAAGTTGATGGTCACATAATCATCTCTGTCATATCTTGTGTGCTCATGGTAAAATCCCAGTGCATGTAGAAACATATGCTCAATTGTGGCTTTTGTTCCACAGCCATTTCCAATGGAAAGAGTCTGAGCTCCAGCAGATGTACGACCGACATATGACCAACACCTGAAAAACATGTGAGAGAGCACTTTCACATAACACAGTTACACTGAAGTATAATGGTAACAACACTAGAATTCAAATCATATTTTTCCACAAAAAGTACCCAAAATTATGTGCAGTAGTGGCCAAACAATGTTAAATGTTAATTTTTTTTATGCTGTTGTCTGTCCATTCAGTGTATAATTGTCTAAATATTATATTTTGCAAAAACCTTTAAATGTACCCAGTCTTTTGACTTGGAGTTTATTCACTAATATATTCAGTATAACATAGTGTAGGCTAGTTTATATATTACTAATACTGTTTATTACTAACTGGAAGCATACTGTACCCGTCACGACTCTCCACAGAGATGTAAGAAATGTCTTCTGCTGTTCTGGGCTTAAAATCAATACATGATTTCAGTCTGAACTGTTCAAAGGCTCTCAAAATGACTCCTTTTGTATCTGTAACCATGGAAAACATGTAAACGTTAATTTAAATACTACCTTAAAAGTTGATTTAACTTGATTTAAGTTAAGTTTTCTTACTGATATTCACACTCAGCTCATAGGGGACGGGAATATCCCACCGGTACTGATTCCCAGGAATGGCACTTCTTTGATTAGGCTTTAAAGCAGATTGTTTAAATTAACCTGAGAGGACTACAAATGCTGATTTCTAAATTATCTAATATTGTAATTGTAATTATATATCTTAAAACGGAACTCACCATCATGATGTCTCCTTCAATGAGATTTAAACCTAATAGCACAAGAGAGTTCACATTACATATGCTTGAATAAAACAGGAACAAAAATTAATCATTAACCTTGCTGGTTTTATAAAGGTGTTTGAGATAATACAGTAGTTTTACCTTTGTTTATATCTGGAATGTCCTTCCATTCCTCATCAATGCCTTTGAAAAAAATATAATAAAGAAAAAATAGACAGAGGGAATCAGAATTGTGTGCTTTACAAAAAAGTAATTTAAGTTAAACTGCCTGAAAGTAAAATGATAAAAAGCCAATCACATCATCAGAAGGAAATGTGCAGCAAAAACATGATATTATACCTGCACACATATTACAATAACTTTACAACAGATCAGTGACTGTTTTGTACTTACCATCTGTATCTGGTGGGGGCTAAAATGTGATACAAAAACAACATTAAGACTAAGAAAAATAGATGTAAAAACCAACATTAACAATTATATACCACTTTTACAATGCTAATGTGTTATAAGTTATCCACTATGCAACTTACCATAGATAATGCTGGGCAAAAAGCCAGACTCAGCAAAAGAAATTCACTTAAATGCATTTTTGCTGGAAACAATAAAGATAACATGTTATCCTTGAGTTATTGAGTATTATCTAATTGTAATTGTAACATAATTTCTTACATTAATAATGGTTAAATATGAATATCTCAGGTACATTTAGAGTTCACAATATATTTAATGAAAAAATGAAAAAACAACGGATCCATACCAATTTTCTGTCACTACTGCAGCTGAACATAAATCTCAATTTGATCATGTATATATACTGTATGTATCAGTATATATATATATATATATATATATATATATATATATATATATATATCAGTATGTAATTATGCAAATGTAAATTGGCTGGAAAAATTATTTGAATAAGCAAATAGTTCTGTTCTTTCTCATACTGCAGTTTTATTTGCATACATTCTATACAATAAAGGTGTTCAGAAAATCAAAAAAAAAGAAGAAAAAAAAGGAGAAAGCCATGTAATGACTGTTTTGTTTCCACCTTTACTGACAAGTTCTTGAAAGACCCATTTTTGAATATCTTATCTTTTAATATTCCAAAAATATTTTCCACTATAAAGAACCAGTTGTGGTTCAAGGTTCAATGGTCAAATCGAAAATGCTGAGAAAAAATACGTAGGTCTAATCTATTATTAGTGTGCGTTCATGTGAGTGTGCAAGAATTTGTGCCAGCGCACCAGGAAAAGCACCAGAAGTAAACCATTTTGTGAAATAAGGCAAATAAAATCATGACACAAAACACAAAGCTTATAATCCTAAAACGTATGTGTATGCTTTCTTCTCTGAGTTGAATATAATAATAATAATAATAATTTGTTACATTTACATAGCGCTTTTCTAGACACTCAAAGCGCTTTACAGTGTCAGGGGTATCTCCTCATCCACCACCAGTGTGCAGCATCCACCTGGATGATGCAACGGCAGCCATAGTGCGCAAGAACGCGAACTTATTAGAAAAACTAAAAAATTGAACATGAATCAGCATTATAAGAACTACCTCAAACTATAGAAACCAACCATCTTTGGAAAAAAAATATTTGAAGTGTAATTTGATTATTTAGTTTGGCTCATGTCCCATTAAATTACATGGGCGGGGTTTATGACCTATACTGCAGCCAGCCACCGGGGGGCGATCGAAAACTTTTGGCTTCACTGTTTGGGACTTGTGTCGCACACTTGGTTTCAATCAGTGGCGGCTACTGGTCTGTCAAATAGGGGAAGCTCATTTTCGGCCTACATCATAAAATTGTCTATTTATTTAAAAGTAAATTCTGCCCTACGTTCCTTTTCAAGAAAATGGTCTGTGACCCTGTCGTACCAACTAGGCGTCTTTTCCAGTGACTTGACCAGTGTCCTCTCAATGGCCAGCAGAGCTAGGCTGCTTAAACGGCCTTGGCCCATTGTGTTTCGGGTGTAGGACTTGAGCCGCTTTAAACAGGAGAAGCTCCTTTCTACACCTGCAGATGTAGCTCCAATTGTTGCCACTAATGAGAACAGTTTGTAAAGCTGAGGCGTTGCACTGTCCAACTCCATGTCTTTAAGGAACATCAAGTAATCACACAGCTTTCCCCTGTTACCCTGCAAGTCCTGATCTGAATACAGGACTTGAAGTTCTGACCTCAGTCTCCCTGAATCAAAGTGATGGCCATAACTTGTCAGGACACTTTGGAAGGCCTCCTCTGGAAATACTTGTCTCATGTCATCAAATTTCTCTGGATTGGCTAATTCTAAGAAGAGCATGCTTTCCAAATTTGAAAAACGTTATCAAGGATGGCCATGTACAGATTTCTGTATTGCTCTTGGGGATCCTGCAATTGGGTCAGATGGCGCTCTCTCATGGGCTCATCTCGTGGGTCTGATGTGAGATCTGCTGTTTTGGCATAAACGGCTTGGAAAGCCCCCTCTGATCTCTTCTCTTTGACAAATGCAAGAAGAGATTAAATTCTTTTCTTGCAGTAAAGAACATCCATCGCCCTCTGCTGGACAATATCAAAGACCACATCAGTCTCAGAGAAGATTTGTTCATATGTGTACAACATGAGCACAAACTCAAAATCCTCCAGTTTCCTCACAAAGCCTTTGGCACAATCCAGTGTATCATCATCCATTGTTGTATCTGCAATGATGTTCTCAAATGTCTGCAGGAGGCCATCATAATTGTTTGCCACAGTGCTCACTATCCGTGATGTGAAATTCCATCGAGTAGGAGCGTTTCTGGGCAACCTTGAACAGCATGCAGACTCCAGAAAAGATGTCCTCTTTGTGGATTTTGAAAAAATGTGGCAAATCCAGAGAGTGATGCAAAAAAGATTCTGCACTCAGGCAAGCATTTAGCCCCCTGTGACAGCACCAGATTCAGTCTGTGTGCATAGCAATGCACAAACATTATTGCTTTCACTTTGGCCTGCAGACCATTGAGATCTGAAGCCATGACAGCAGCCCCATCATAGGTATGTGCCACAAGCTTATCCTTAAAATTGTAGCCCTGCATGTTCTCATTTAATATTTCAAAAACGGACTGGGCATCTCGCCCCCCGGAAACATCAAAAAATCCAATAAAGTGCTCCTGAATTTTACCTGCACTATCCACATAGCGAACAATGACAGAGAGTTGGGCACGGCAGGATATATCAGTTGTTTCATCCACCTGCCATCCAAAAAAGGGAGCATCCTGAATTTCATCTCTGATCTGATCAGAAATGGTGGCTGCAAGAGCAGAGATCAAGTCATTTTGAATATTATGGGACATACCAGAAAACACAGTTGAGGACTCGAATTGTGTGGACAGGACAGAGTCATATTTAGCTAATGTTTCTGTGAACTCCCTGTAATTCCCCTTGTTGGATGATTCACTACTCTCATCATGTCCCCTAAATGACAGCTCCTGCCGACCTAGCAAGGATGTCACATCAATAAGGCGGTTTAGGAAGGCCCTGTTTTGTTTGACTGTTTCATTATGTTTAGCCACTTGAATGCGAGCACCTTCATTTATTGCATACTCAACCCTGATCCTTCCCATGCAACTTAATCTTGCACATGCACTCACATGTTCATTGCTCTTTTCATGTCTTTTATATGCCCTGTCAAAGTTAGACAGATCTCCAAACCCCACCTTTGACCAAACAACACATCCGTGAGATGGTTTCATCAAGAGGCATGGCCAGCAGTACATTTTATTTGTCACAGCACTTCCAGTCAGCCAGCTAACTTTGTCATACCAGGAGAGCTGAAAAGACCTGTTATTTTTCCCTATCTTTTGCACTAAATCAATCTTAGGTGTTGATCTGCCCTGCTGTTTAATTCTAAGTTTTTCCTCGTAAAGAACACTTTCAAATGGCTTCGCCAAAATCAGGTCGACAATATTAGCACTGTCTGCCATCGTGTGCAGTTTCACCCATGACGCTAGCCTAACCTACTATATGAATGAATGAAAGAACGATCTAAAAAAAAAAATATTAAACTCTGTAAAAGTGAAACAAGGAATGCGGTGTATAATTGTGTGAAATGTATGATGAAAATCAAGCAATTTCGCCAAGCAAATATAAAGAAATAGGTTGCAGCAGTTTTTATTTCGACTGATCTTGAGAAATCCACGATGGGACTGAGTGCGAATAGCTTCAGCAATTAGCCTTTTTCACACTTCCGTGTTTCTGGCTTCCGGATTGGCGCTCGCAGGGTAAAAGTTTTTCCGGTGACAGCAGCGGCCGTACTTAACATGCGCAAGTTCGGGAATCTAAGTCTATTTTTACAAAATAGATACTATGATACTATGATATATACCGGGGTTTTACTCAAAAAATAGCAAACATTTTTTCTAAAACTTTGTGTCAGCTTCTGGTCATCACAAATACTATGTTTATTTAATTATGAATGATAGCACTTATAATACAGTACAGTTTTGAGTTTTGCCGTTCTGTCTATTTGGTGCTGGCTGTGCATTATGACTCTTCACGTCAGTTTTTTTTTCGCGATTATTAATGTTGTTATTATTATTAAAGTAATATTGTATTTTCTACTTGCTTTGCATTATTCATTTTACGGTGTAAATGTACGTTGCATAATGTGCCCAGGGATTTACATAGTAAAATAATATAATACTAAACAAGACAATACTCAGATTAATGGCTTTATTCCATTTGGATCTGGATTACGTTGCTGTATTGAGTTTAGGCGTCATCCGGACACAGAATCGTTTAATTTAATCTTGGGAAAATGTGCATTTGGATATAAAGGCTGTCAAATGCTGTCATAATTTACCATGATGTAGTGATTTGAGGGAAATGACTGAGTAAATTGAGAAGATAGCTTAAATATACCAGAGATTGAGAACAGAAACTATAGCTGGCGCTATGTTGCGCATATTATATTGAGGAGTCAGCGGTCCGAGTGCCCATATAAATCACAAACAAGTAAAAATGTTGTTTCTTTGTTGATTATATAACAACAACTTGGAAAACAGACAAAACAGAAAAAGTAAAAGGCATTATTTGAGACAAGAGCATATTAATATAATAGGCGCAGACCTGTAGCGGAACTGACTTTACCCTGCGCTGACGTAATTTCCGATTTTTGTGAAAAAGGCTTATTCCTTATAGTACAAAATCGCTGTCAGTCAAAAGGAGATGCAATCTTTCGACAGACCCTCCAATCATCACGCAGAAGCTCGGAGTCCAGGCCAGCCCACTCCTCATTCACCCCCAGAGACGCTGAGCGTCCGTGGGCGGGACATAATCGCAGCGTTTATCCAATGACCGTCTAGTTTCAAAGCACTGAAGAAAAACGTTCAAAGCAGCCGCATTGAAGTCAATGGACGCTGGGCTTCAACGGGGAAATGCACTGTGATGCTACGGGAATGTATGAGAAGAAAATCAAGTCAGCCGACCTGCTATATCTAACTGATTCTGAACGAACTCGTCTTTGAGATGAACGTTTTCTAACGCATTTTTAGTCAATGAAATGTTAATACAATAGTACGTAATTTGACCATTAATTTTGTGACATTATAGGCACAATTACATTGCAGTCTTAAAGAAATCGCCACTGGTTTCAACACATTGTTATAATGGATTCGCATGCCTGCAATTTATTTTTTTTATTAATTTAAACACCTCTGATTGGCCGTTGCGGTCAATAAATAAACTGATATATATGTGATTGGCTACACTGCTCAACGCTGCAAAAACACATTGTAAATAGAGACCTTTTACACTCTCCAGAGTGCTAACACAAATACATACTCGAGCATTTGCTGAATATATTTTGACAATGTCAGATGGGGTCCCCTGATTCCTAAGGGCCTTAAGTGGTTGCTTCCCTTGTCCATCGGTTAAGTCTGCCTAAGCCTGCCAAGCGAAACTGTGTTTGTCTTTTTCAAGAACAGTGCTGTTATTACCTCACATGTGAGAAATGTCATGTAGCCTTTAAAGGAGACATATGATGCCCCTTTTTACAATTTGTTATATAAGTCTGTGAAGTTTCAGCTCAAAATACCCCACAGATCATTTATTGTATCATTTTGAAAATGCCTATTTTGATTGGAAGCAGAAACATGCAAAAAAGTTGCTGCTCCCCGTCCCCTTTTCCAGAATACGGCTGTTCCTTCGCAGCTCCTACAGCAGATATTCTGACAAAAAACATCTTTTCAGTTTTAATTATCATGTCTATTGTGCTGAAATCATGTGTTATAAATCATATTAATATAAACTTCTTGTGGTTTTCTGAGCGCACACATCTGAAGCTAAACTAAGTTCTCTTTCATGTCTTATTGCATTTAAACGGGCAAATATTAATCCCTGAAAACGAATTTAGCTGTTTTTAATGTGTCACAGCCACGTATCAATTTAAATGTAATTGTAATTTAACATAATCTTGTTGGTTAATAATAACTTAACGACGTCATTTGTCGGTTGGGAAAAATAAAATAACCGAAATTAACATTTCTATTTCCAATGCAGTCTAATAAATGTTCATCAGGGAAAAAAAAAAAAAAGAAAAGAAAATGATAATACAACTGCACCTGCTTAGGAATAGCTTTTTGCTATTCGTTTGAACCATACTTTCAGGAAAGATGGAATCATTGAATGGTATTTGTGACCAACGCCCCCTACAGATGGCCATGGTGTTTTGCTACAGAATTTTGTTCCTTGCGCCACCTGGTGGATATTATATGAAGCGCAACAATGTTTTAAAAAAATCTGAAAAGGGCCTGCAGGGAGATCCGTGATCAGGCGTGCCGAATTGCAGGCTGCCGCGTGAAAATAGACACATTTTTAATGGCCAGATCTGTATTTCTGTTTTTGCTAGAAAATTAAGTTTTATTGTGTACAGAAAGCACATTCTTCCGCTCTTTCTCCCTAATGTACACAACTTAAGTTTAACAACTTAAAGGTGTTATATCATGAAAATCTGAAAATCTTTTCCATTTTTAAGTGATAAAATCAGGTCCACAGTGCATCTACTGTGTTTTTTTTAAAATCTTGTTTACTACATTTATTTGCCTGGTCAGTTTCGTTGTGGGTTTTGATTCTGTTGTATGCTGTCGGCCGACCATGGGAAATCCACTGTGTACGGAAGCAAAGTTAGCCAAACATAGATGAATCTTACCTCCAGGAGAAAATTACCAACGATGGCGTCTATCTTCAAATTCTTCTCCGTTTTCAGCCGTCTCCATCTTTCAAAGGCATCTCCTATACAAATCCTTTTTTTATTTTGGACTTTGTCACGACGTATTTCGGATTCATAACGAGGTCTTTTACGTTTCGTAACGTTATACATGTTTTATCTGACACGTTCGTAGCTGCAGCTGTAACAGAGCTGGCAACCCGGATCACGAAACTCTACTGACTTCGTGATTGGTAGATAGCTAGAGGGTGGAGCCTCAGACCAAAACACAACATGACAACAATAACATCAGTTGAGGGCTGCACCTCTCACTTTTAAATGACAATATTCTGGCCGGACCGCTGTTGTCAGTGATATAAGTATTTGAAATGAACATGATTTCTTAATGTCTAGTGACATGTCAGGGCCATTTTATGATTAACTGACATAAATTTCTTACATACGGTTCCTTTAACTGAAATTATTTGTGATATGTAACAACTCCATTGAAGACCTGCCTGTAACTACTTTTGTCGTGCATTTACCTGAAAATAATTGCACACTAAAAGAAAAGTCTGTTTCCACTGCATCTGAAAGAATAGATCTTATGCAAATTACAAAAACAAAGAGCTTTTATAAATAAGGAAACAACACTGAGTCATCATGCCGTTAGAACAAAAATATGAAAATGTTATTGCAGAGACTCATTACACAAGATGTAAATAGTGTAATTTAGCATTTGCATCTTGTATTTTGTATTTTAAAGGCGTCATAGGATGCCTATTTTCCACAAGTTGATATGATTCTTTAGGGTTTTAATGAGAAGTCTATAACATACTTTGGTTAAAATTTCTCAATGTTAGTGTAAAAAACACTCTTTTTACCTGGTCAAAATCAGCCCTTTTAAGTGAGCTATTCTGTTGCATGTTCCTTTAAATGCTAATGAGCTCTGCTCACCCCACCCCTCTCTGCCCTGGGATGACAAGCCTTAATGTTTACTTTAGCTGCATTTAGCCGTGTTTAGCTGCAAAACTTGCCAACAAGCACATTATTAAGAAAGGCCATTTGCAAAGATGCATAAAAAACCCTTATACTCACTTCTGCTATGGGTGAAGCTGCATCACGAATGATTCGCACGAAGATAGACATATGTACAGGGCCTAAAATTAACACTCACCAAGCGCCAAATGTGAGTAAAAATCTGCATTGGCGAGTGTATGTAACTATGCTAGTCGCCAGTTGGCGGTTAACACTTTTGCTAAATGCATTGTAATAAGAACAACAGTCAGTTTTTAGAGAGATTCACTGTTTCTGACGTAAGCGAGTAAAATAATATTTTCTGAAGATGAGACCATCATGACTGATTTGCTGTTTTGTCATAAGCGACAAGAGCGAATCAAATAATGGGATACAAACGGGCTAAACAGTGTGATGGCCAGCTTGTCCTTAGACACGGTTCTATTAACGTTTATCTGAGAAAATATTGCTGGCGCTGCTTTATTTTGGCAGATTAACTTTTCCCTTCTTTATTCTTCATAAAACGAGAACGTGGTGACACATACATGGGATTATGCCGGAATTAACCGCAAACATGATAAACGGAATGCAAACATTAGAAAGTCATCTTCAGTTCTCTGTGTTTTAGCGTGAGATGGTGTTTCACTGACAATGGATAAAAAAGAGACTGCCTTGTATTTGATAATTTATGCCTGTTTCACACATACTCCGTTTGCAGTGATTTTGCGGAGCATATATTTTCCGCGCTCACGTTAACAGATTTAAACGTTCACGCTGCACAAAGTTGCAGTCCGGCATTGCATTCCAGGAGTGATGCGTCTACAATACAGCGATCGTTTTCGAGTCTATATCATGGAAAGTATGGAATGCATATTATGCAGGGCACTTTTGCTGTGCTGGACGCTCTGAATAAAAGTGACAGCTCATTGTTTGAACTAAATATGAACATGGACTGACTTGAAAATGTAGTAAAAAGAGTTTCATGGCCAGTAAAAAAAAATTTTGGCTGGTGTGGCAAAAAGTTAGTTTTAGGCCCTGCATATGTAGATCGGGATTGGCGCGTTCCTTTCAAAAACGAAAATAACGTTAATCCTCGGGGTCTTCAGTGTAAATGATGACTGCTATGTTCATTATTACATCTAACAACAGAACACCTCAATCGCTCAATTGGAGCCCTGTACTGGCCATCAGGAGCACCGGGACATTCCCGGTGAGCCGGTGGAGAAGTGGGCCGATCGCCGAAAGGTGGGAGACTTCCCTTATACCTCCCTATAGTGCACAGTGCTGACGAACGTGTGCTGCTCTTCCATCACAATGCAAAGTTATAAACAGTGCAAGTTGCTTCATCCATTCAGATATAACACAAAACAGTATCAATACAGTCGTGTGATATGAGAACATTAAAGTGTCTGTAAGTTCTGCTGGGCTGACTGAAAACAGCCACGACATTAGAAACTGCATGAGGGAAAGTGGAATGAGGGAAAGTGGAAAACGCATAATTATTATCAATTTTTTTCATTATTACAATATTCATAGTTTATTATTACTATTTATTTTAAAACCCATATAACCATGGTAATGTTTTCTTGTGATCACCATCTTAGTAATACTAGCTCTTTTAAAATGTTTAGTTGTAAAATGTTAATTCAGTAAACGCCTGTTTAAAGATCAATATCAGTGTCTTATGTAAATTAGGTGTTTACTACATGTATTAAAGTTCTGTTCACCCCCCCCCCCCCCCCAAAAAAAAAATCATTTACTTAACATCATGTAATTTCTTATGTGGGACATAAAGGAAGATACTTTGAGAAATAAAATTTAGAATTTTTTGTCTATAGAGTAGAAATCAAGGGTAACCAAATATGTGTCACGCTTCAGACAAAACAAACAAACAACAATGTAGTAAAACGAAAAGTCTTTAATAATCCACTGGGAACACCAGGAAACACAGGAAACACAGAGTGGTAAACAATTACGTCTGACAAGGCATGAGGGCAAGCACACACATTAAATAAACAGATTAACAAACACAGGTGCAGACAATGAGGGAGAAACGTCTTGGTTACGTATGTAACCCTCGTTCCCTGAAGGAGGGAACGGAGACGTCACGTCGGAGACCGACGAATTGGGATATCGCTTTAGAGATACCAATCCTCTTTGTGTGTAAACTAAACGAGCCAATGCACATTGGCATGCATGATTGCATCCAGCTGTCGGTGATCACAGCGTGAGCATAAATACACAGCAGGTGCAATGCATAGACAGGATTTCGCTGAGGAGCCGAGCTTTGGTCCGGCCGCACAGCGGCGGTACAGCAGCTGAGGCGACGGGACGTGACGTCTCCGTTTCCTCCTTCAGGGAACGAGGGTTACATACGTAACCAAGACGTTCCCTCTCAGTCGGTCTCTTCGACGTCACGTCGGAGACCGACGAATTGGGATCCCTAGCAAAGCGCCGCAGCTGCTGCCCCCCTCCAGTGTCCTGAGCAAGCCTCCTGGCCTCCAATTTTTGCTAAGGCCAAGGGCGGATCAGAAAGACCAGTCACTGTATAACATAGCACTACCTACTTAGTGAAGCTGGAGCACTGGGAAGGTGCGGAGCTCCCACCCATCCCGCAGGAGGTTCGGAGCAATACGCATATGGCTCATATTAGGACATATGGAAGAATGAAGGTGATTGAACCCTCGTGAAGATGGTAGAAGGTTACCGGGGAAACACGGTCTCTGTGGGTACCGTGGAAGACATATGGGATTCACTTAAGTCTCTCATGTATCCTAAGCCTTCTATCGGTTCTAAAGATTCATCGAGAGAGGCCTGGCGCCTTGACGCTCCGCTACGTCTGGAGCCGAGGAAGGAGGACTCGACAGGGTCTACATGGACACTCTGGAGAAGATAGCAAGCCGACCTGAGCCAGTGCCTCTCAGTGTTTCTACCCGTTTGAGGTGAGAACACAGGAGGAGACTGGCTCTACACGAAGGCTATAAAACCTAGCGAACGTGTTGGGGGTCGCCCAGCCTGCAGCTCTACAAATGTCAGATAGCGAGGCGCCATTAGCCAGCGCCCAGGAGGATGCAACACTTCTAGTAGAGTGAGCTCGCAACCTGAGCGGGCAGGGCATGCCCTGAGCTTGATAAGCCAAGGCGATGGCATCCACTATCCAGTGTGCCATCCTCTGCTTGGAGACGGCCTTCCCCTTCTGCCGTCCTCCGTGACAAATAAAGAGCTGATCTGAGGTCCTGAAGCTTTGCGTCCGGTCGACGTAGCATCTTAATGCTTGGACGGGACAAAGCAAAGCTAGGGCTGGGTCTGCCTCCTCCGGGGGCAGCGCTTGCAGGCTCACCACTTGATCCCTGAAGGGAGTAGTGGGAACCTTGGGCACGTAGCCAGGCCGGGGCCTCAGGGTTACCTGGGAATCTGCCGGCCCGAACTGAAGGCACGAATCGTCGACCGAAAACGCCTGCAGGTCCCCTACCCTCTTGATGGAGGCCAATGCCAGCAGGAGCAGAGTCTTCATAGAGAGATACTTCAGCTCGACTGACTGTAAAGGCTCAAAGGGGACCCGCTGTAGTGCTGTGAGCACCAGAGACAGGTCCCAAGAGGGTACGGAGGGGGGCCTAGGAGGATTTAACCTCCTCGCTCCCCTGAGAAACCTGATGACCAGGTCGTGCCTACCTACCGACCTTCCTTCAATGGGGTCATGGTTTGCAGAAATAGCGGCTACATAGACCTTAAGGGTGGAGGGCGACAGCCTACGCTCCAACCCTTGCTGCAAAAAGGTAAGCACGACTCCGACCGAGCATCTTCGAGGATCCTCATTTCTTGAGAAAGCCCACTCGACGAACAGGTTCCACTTCAAGGCGTAAGCATGTCTCGTGGATGCAGCTCTCGCCGAAGTGATGGTGTCTACCACTCCTTGGGGTAGATCACTCAGAACCTCCGCGTCCCATCCAGGGACCAGACATGTAGTTTCCAGAGGTCTGGACGCGGGTGCCACAGGGTGCCCCGTCTCTGAGTCAGTAGATCCTTCCTCAGAGGAATCCGCCAGGGTCGGGCTGTCGCGAGGAGCATTAGTTCTGGGAACCAGGTCCGAGTAGGCCAGTAAGGCGCCACTAACAGGACCTGCTCCTCGTCCTCCCTGACCTTGCACAGTGTCTGTGCGAGAAGGCTCACTGGGGGAAACGCATATTTGCGTAGGCCCCGTGGCCAGCTGCATGCCAGGGAGTCCGTGCAGAGTGTACCCTCGGTCAGGGAGTAAAAGAGCTGGCAGTGGGACGTCTCTGGAGAAGCAAACAGGTCTACCTGAGCTTTCCCGAAACGTCTCCAGATCAGCTGGACCGACTGGGGATGGAGTCTCCACTCTCCGGGAAGCGCAGCTCGTGAGAGCTCGTCGGCTGCACGGTTGAGCAAACCCGGAATGTGAATGGCACGAAGCGACCTCAGATGCTTCTGACTCCAGAGGAGGAGAGAACGGGCGAGCTGTGACATGCGACGGGAGCATAGACCACCTTGTCGGTTGATGTACGCAACGGTCGCAGTGTTGTCCGTATGGACCAGCACGTGTTTGCCTCGAAGGCGCCCTTTGAGACGGTTCAAGGCAAGGCGTACTGCCAGCAGCTCTAGGCAGTTGATGTGCCAGTGTAGCTGGGGGCTCGTCCAAACCCCCGACACTGCCTGCCCGTTGTACGTGGCTCCCCGACCGGTGGTGGAGGCATCCGTGTGTACCACGGCGTGCCTGGAGACCTGTTCTAAGGGACTCCTGCCCGAAGAAAAGCTAGGTCTGACCACGGGGTGAAGGTTAGGCGACAGGCCGAGGTTACTTTGACCCGGAGAGTGCCGCGCTGCCACGCTCTCCTCGGGACTCGGCCACGAAGCCAGTGCTGAAGTGGTCTCATATGGAGCAGACCAAGCGGTAAAACTGCCGTAGCTGCTGCCATATGCCCCAGGAGCCTCTGAAACTGTTTCAGTGGGACCACTTCTCTGCTCTTGAACATATTCAAGCAGTTCAGCACCGACTGAGCCCGCTCTTGCGTGAGGCGAGCTGTTTGGCTGACCGAGTCCAGTTCCACACCAAGAAAAGAGATCCTCTGCATGGGGGAGAGTTTGCTCTTTTCCCAGTTGACCCGAAGGCCCAAGCGGGCGAGGTGTGCCAACACCAGGTCCCTGTGTTCGCATAACTGCTCTCGAGAGTGTGCTAGTATCAGCCAGTCGTCGAGGTAGTTGAGGATACAAACGCCCTGTTCCTTGAGGGGAACAAGGGCCGCCTCCGCGACTTTCGTGAAGACACGGGGCGAGAGGGACAGCCCGAAGGGCAGGACCTTGTACTGATATGCTCTGCCTTCGAACGCGAACCGAAGAAATGGTCTGTGGCGCGGAAGGATCGAAACATGAAAGTATGCGTCCTTCAGGTCGATCGCTGCGAA
This sequence comes from Garra rufa, assembly GCF_049309525.1. NCBI lineage: Eukaryota > Metazoa > Chordata > Actinopteri > Cypriniformes > Cyprinidae > Garra > Garra rufa. The sequence goes on from NC_133369.1 coordinate 28,413,600, forward strand.
CCAATCCTGGGGACGAACACATCTGAGGATGTGTTTTTGTGTGAGCATTTTGAAAGGTAGCTTGTGAAGAGCTCGATTCAAGATGCGCAGGTCCAGGATCGGTCGTAATCCCCCGCTTTTCTTGGGTACTATGAAGTAGGGACTGTAAAACCCTGTCTTCATATCGGCTAGAGGGACCGGCTCTATTGCTTCCTTCGCCAGCAAGGTAGCAAGCTCTGCCCGTAGGACAGGGGCATCTGCTACTTTCACTGTAGTGAAGTGGATGCCCCTGAACCGGGGCGGACGCCGGGCGAACTGAATCGCGTAGCCGAGCCTGATGGTTCGGAGGAGCCAGCAAGACGGACTGGGAAGCCCTCTCCAGGCTCCCAGCCAACGTTCAAGAGGGACCAGCGGGACCACTGACATACCCGCGGGGGGGCAGCGAGGTGGAACGCAGGGACCCCGCTCGGGCGTCTCTGTGCCGGTCCGAAGCGGGGTCAGTGTGGTGTGTGCAAGACATTTACCTGCGTTCTGGCAGCTGGTGCGTGAGTAGTCCGTTCTACCGCACTCTCCAACCGCCCAGCGCCATTTGCTGGCGGGAGGGGAGAGGGGGTGAAGCCCGGGGATAACCCGTGCAACACCCGCTGTCCCCTCTGGGGACCCAGAGATAGTAGAAACTGCTCTTTTATTGAAAATTTGGGTGTCACCGGCCGTGAGGTTGATGAGGGGTTTCTTAAAAGAAACTTTTTTAAAGGGAACAAAAGATTCTCCGCCCGGCCCTCCTCTGGGGGAGGGAGTGGTGCGTTCACCATCTCCCGAAGAGCAGCTTCCTCCATCTCTGGGTCGCCCGTCTCAGGGACGCTTGTTCTTGCGTTCCCCACTGGTCTTGGTGGGAGCCTGGACGGGCGGGGCGGCCGCCCTGCGACCGGCTCCACGGCACCGCTGTGAAGGCTGCTGCGCAGGCTGCTGTGGAGCGGGGGCGGAGGCAGGGGGCCGCCCTCGGCGACGAGCAGACCGAGGTGCCGCCGGCGGCTGGGTGGAGGCAGCAGCGGGAGCACGCCGAGGCAGGATATGACTGATGGCCTCAGTCTGCTTCTGGGCGGCCGAAAACTGCTGGGCGAAGTTTTCGACTGCGTCGCCGAAGAGGCCGGTCTGGGACACGGGGGCATTCCTGACCTTGTCTGCTTCCCTCATGTCGGCCAGACACAGCCAGAGATGGCGTTCCCGGACCACCATCGTGGACATCGCACGACCCAGAGACCGCGCCGTAACCTTCGTCGCTCGTAGCGCGAGGTCCGTAGCGATACGGAGTTCACGTAGAACTTCCGGGTCGTGACCACCCTCGTACAGGTCCTTCAGTGCCTGGGCCTGATGGACCTGTAACAACGCCATAGCGTTCAAACTCGGTGAATACTCAGCACACAAACAGAAGAGTGGTATCTACAGAAAGCTTGATATGTATGCTTTTAAACGAAGTAAGTTTTAGCGAAAACAAATATTCTGTAATAAAGTAATCCATATGAAACAAAAGGTATGTCTAGTCTATCCAGTTGCAACTGATTATATCTAATGAGATCACGCCCACGTGCGAAGAACGATTGATATTTAAATTAGCCATGTGCTAGCAGCAAGGAAACTCCCACATCACAGCAAACAAAGAAACACGTCTTTTCAAGTTCATCTTGGTTACAGTTCGTTTCTGAAACGAAGACATGATGTGAGGAATAAGATTTATATTTACCTCAATCATAAGAAGGACGTGATGCGACGCAAACCCAGCAGGAGGAGACATTTACATGAGTAAGTCTTACTTTCATTTTCCTACTAGCTTTCGCTGTTATTTACTTTGACGAAACGTGTACACATTTTACTAGTTAGACTTATTCCAAACTATAATTCCTGACTATATACATGATGAAACATTATGAAGTATGTTTGATTGCATTGCATCTCTAACTATGCCAGGATATTTTTTATGTTTTAGAAAACGATGCGTTTATGACTGTAAGATGCATTTATGACAATATGTTTATGTAAGATGCAAGATCATATTAATTTATTTTATTGTATAACAGTAGGGTGTAAAAGTAATATGAGTGTTTACACTGAATGTATGTTTACATCACGTTTATTCGTAATATAGTGCTAAACAATAATTATTAGTTTCTCAGATATTACATGTCCTTTTTTACATTAGTACAAATGCTAGAATCTATGACTATATACTATATACCAGTTATTCCCCTGTAAAGGGAAGTGTGTCCAAACCTTTGCCTGGTAGTGTGTGTGTGTGTATTTATTTATTATAGATGCTCCTAATATGAATAGGCTCACAGATGTTTTGCTTTTGTTGTTTTTAGTGCTCAGAAACCTGCTCAACAGATGAATCTTGCTGTCCTTTCCTTGAGTCTCTTCAAACTGTTTTCCTCTGAGAGCGCTGTACAAACTTCAGATGATACAGATAAAAGTACAGTACAAATACAGATATTTAACCCTCTGGGGCCTGAGGGTGTTTTGAGGTTTTGACATGCCCTGACATTTGTTGTTTTTTCAGTATCTTAAAAACATTTTAATGGCTAAAGTCTGATTACATTGTAATCAGCACATATTGGGCTACAATAATATGTAAGCAACATTAATGTACATGGTTGTGTTTTTGAGAAAACTACGTTTATGCGTGGTTAGTGAAAAACTAAAGTTTTGAAGTCACTGAAATAAGGCCATGAAGCACATACAGGACATTTCTTTACAAGACTTTTGATAATTGGATGTCGTAGGCTAGAATTTTATCAACCAAATGATGTGAAAATCATCTCGTTCACTCGTTCAGAAAAAACAATATATTGATGTAAATTTTCTAAAACATGTTTTGTGATCGAAAGGGATTATTCATAGGTGTGGCAATGGCCCATGAATATTTAGCAATTCACACCTGAAAGACAAAAGGGCCCTCCCTAATGGCCCCATCAATGACTGACTTGACTAGCAGAAGAAGAAACAATGTGAGAAGATTAAAAAAAAAAATCGTTTTTTTAGATTATTTATATTTTATTTACAACACAGTATAATCAAAACATACATAATGAAGGTCAAAGACACAATATTGAGCTCCCTCATCTAACCACACAGATGTGCACAGACTTTGTGGCATTTCTGAAAACTTTTTCTGAATTCAGTTCAACAAATAAAACAAGTAAATCTTACCTGATATTAAAGTGTGTGCACTTTAATGACAACGTCCTCAGAAATGTTCAAATCTTGTTCACAGTTCGTAAAATTTTGTCCCAGATCCAAATTTAGCTCACCCTCAGCAGTGCTGCAGTGGGTAATGCTGTCCTCAGCACTCTCACGCTCCACTGACACTTCCACCGTCTTGGGAATTGTGGCCGGCTCTTGCACCTGTTCAGACGTAAACTCCTCTAGCTCCGCGGCGAACACTCGCTCTGTCGCTCTGGTGGGCGATGGCTCCTTGGTCACGTTGATAGTAACACGCAAAAAACCCCCAAAAACTGTATAGGTCGGACGTTCTGTCACGGTTCAGACAAAACAAACGACAATTTATATACTTTTTAACCTCTGCGATGAGTCTGTGTGATCCGGGTCAATACAGTTAGGGGATGTCAAAGGTTAAAAAGTATATAAATTGTCAATTTGTTTTGAAAATAACCAATTATTTAGCCAGATAAGAAACTTCTTCCTTGGCTGGGATCATTTAGATCCTTTTGAAGCTGCATTTAGGAACTTCAAACTTTGGGGCGCCATACTTATCCATTATATAGAGAGAAATCCTAAAATGTTTTCCTCAAAAAAACATAATTTCTTCATGACTGAAGAAAGACATGAACATCTTGGATGACAAGGGGGTGAGTACATTATCTGTAAATTTTTGTTATGAAAGTGAACTAATCCTTTAAGATCAGTGTGTGTGTGTGTGTGTGTGTGTATTTTGTATCACATGTGAAAATGTTTTTAGGTAAACTTCTTAAATTCACACAAAAGAATCAAAGAATTGTGTAAAACCCAGTGAAAACTCGTAAGTATTATTCCAGTAATATGTAAAGTTGCTGAAAAGTGGGTGTCAAAACAATTAATCACATACCTTAATAACAGTACTACTTTTCCTCTTCATTCGATGCAATTCGGTTTTAGAAAAAAAAATACTCCACAGAAAGTGCAAATTGTTTAATGTTAGAAAACATCAAATCAAAAATGAATAAAGGAGGTCTAGTTGGTGTGGAATTCTTGGATTTTAAGAAAGCTTTTGAAACTGTGAATCATGAAATTTTGCTTTCGAATTGTAACTTTTATTTTTAAAACCATATTGTGATTTAAGTCTTATTTAGAAAACAGGAAACATTGTGTGCGAGTCATAAATACAACATTTGAATATTTACATTTGAATATTGGAGTTCCTCAAGGATTTGTTTTTAGGTCCATTGTTGTTTAGTATGTATGTAAATGATTGCCCTCCAGGTGTTATCTGTCAAATGCAAGCTGATGATATATGTACATGCTAAGAGTCATAAACTGGCTGCACAGAAATTGAACACTACGATGGGTCAGGTAAACAATAATCTTTTATTTTTCCAATATTGTTGAACACTAACTGAAGCAATATTGTACCCATCACGACTCTCCACAGAGATATAAGAAATGTCTTCTGCTGCTTTGGCATTAAATTCTGGGTTAAAAGATTCAGATATTCAAATTTACTGACAAATTCTACAAGTGTTGAATTAAAGCACTGGAAAATTACCGCTTCACAACATTGTCATGTAAAACCTGAAAATGGAGACTTTTCATCAACTCTCACAAACAACCACATAATCATAAGATTAATGTAAAATAGCAAGCATTACAAGAGCACAGGCAATGAAAATAAAAATCAGCAATTGGTTAAATGACAAGATAGATGATTATAAATGAATAACAAAAACATGCAAAAATAAGAAATAAATGAATGGTTGCTCTCATTAAGCTACACACAGATTGCTACAATTTCAAGTCTTAGATCTTCCGGTATTTTCTTCACATTCACATTAAAACATTTTCAAACACTGTAATCATATTATTTAGTTAAATATTAAGTTATTAGCAAAATTAGTTTGTGATTCATGCAAGACATTCACATAGTTCTTGTGGGTCCATAGACATGTTTAAAATTTTGGTAACGCTTTAGATTACGACCCGCAAAGAACTACGTAAGTAAACTGAATTTACGGTGTAAATTTCTGTAATTATAGTGTACCTATATATAACGAACATGTAGGTATAAGGGAAGAATATGTTAAATTTGGGTAATTAGGGGGTAACAAACCAGATATGCAACCTGCAAAGAACTACATAACTATACTGAAATTACGGTGTACGTTTCTGTAATTATAGTGTACCTATAAAAGAACGTACATGTAGGTATAAGGGAATAATATGATAAATTTGGGTAATTAGGGGGTAACAACTCAGATATGCAACCTGCAAAGAACTACATAAGTATACTGAACTTACAGTGTACGTTTCTGTAATTATAGCGTACCTATAAAGAACGTACGTGTAGGGAGAACATATGTTACATTTTGATAATTGGAATAACAACCAGATACGCGACCTGCAAAAAAACTGTAAGAAACCTAAGTTATGGTGTTAACAGGTATCTCTATTACTGTGCCAGGCATAAATCATACGTTTGGTGTATTTACACGTAAGCTTTTTTAAATTACTGGTAAAATACACTCTTGTTCCATGTAATTACAGGGTAAGTGCGCCATCTGCGGGCTGTAAATTAAAGTGGCGATTGTTCCGCTCTTGTTCAAAGAAGTTACAGGGTAGGTACACAATACATAGAAATGTGACCTCATAATAATTCGTAATGTATTTTACGTAAAATGTGGTTCTACAAAATTGGTGGTTCTATACATTTATTTACGTTTTTACAGACACTAAACTATAGGTCTACATAATGTTATCAAGACTACACTTTAAACCCTTATAATACATCAAATTTCTGCAATCGTTTAATCATTCATGTAATATTAACTTCGTTTGCCGTGGTGGGACACATAAGGCGTTTTCTCTGACATGCTGTGACTAATAACAGAACCATAAAATACACGGAACACGCATCTTATTACAAAATGAAACAATTTTATTCGTGTGCTGTAACCCAGATCTTCAGAATCTATACGATTTGCGAGGACCAGACCCAATTTCAAGCCTTTATCCGGCGATCTTCATTCTGCATCCCGAACAGCGAGTCCAGCAGCATCAGCCATAAACCGTGCTGTAGTGAATTTTGCGACAGGAAAATCGGACGTTCATTGGCCCTCGCCTGCATTCGTCACAGATTACGACATGCCGTTTTTCTGGTAAAATGTGTTGAATTGATGCGTGGGCGCCTTTGAGGAGTGGATCAAGACAATAATCTGAATAATATTTTCAGTGATTAACAATTTAAATTCTGCTCTCATCCTACTGCACCTCAAACCTACTGTATTCCGCCAGAGAGGACTGTGGCTGCAGACGCATCGTTATTTGGATTACTTTTTTGTACAGCTGTTGACATTTTTGCAATAAATAAATGATTATGATTGCACTTTCCTGTCTTTTATATTTTTATTACTGTACAGTCATAGTTAACGTTATGTTTAGTGGTAGGAGTGAGATTAGCAACTTTAAAAAATATGTTTAGATATATTTTCAGATTGTGCGTATATGTATTGTACCTACTCTGTAACTTCTTTGAACAAGGGGGTAACAATCTCCACTTTAATTTACAGCCCGCAGATGTCTACTTAGTACTTACCCTGTAACTTCTTTGAACAAGAGCGGAACAATCGCCACTTTAATTTACAGCCCGCAGATGGCGCACTTACCCTGTAATTACATGGAACAAGAGTGTATTTTACCAGTAATTTAAAAAAGCTTACGTGTAAATACACCAAACGTATGATTTATGCCTGGCACAGTAATAGAGATACCTGTTAACACCATAACTTAGGTTTGCTTACAGTTTTTTTGCAGGTCGCGTATCTGGTTGTTATTCCAATTATCAAAATGTAACATATGTTCTCCCTACACGTACGTTCTTTATAGGTACGCTATAATTACAGAAACGTACACCGTAAGTTCAGTATACTTATGTAGTTCTTTGCAGGTTGCATATCTGAGTTGTTACCCCCTATTACCCAAATTTATCATATTATTCCCTTATACCTACATGTACGTTCTTTAATAGGTACACTATAATTACAGAAACGTACACCGTAATTTCAGTATAGTTATGTAGTTCTTTGCATGTTGCATATCTGGTTTGTTACCCCCTAATTACCCAAAATTGACATATTCTTCCCTTATACCTACATGTTCGTTATATATAGGTACACTATAATTACAGAAACTTACACCGTAAATTCAGTTTACTTACGTAGTTCTTTGCGGGTCGTAATCTAAAGCGTTACCAAAATTTTGTAAAGTAATTTACAACTAATAATGTTAATGCAGTGATTGTAATATTTCAAAAATGTAACTTCACCTAATCAGAAAATGTGTGAACCATATGTAACAATAGAGTTACATCAGTAGGCTAAAATGAACATGTTGATTTCTACATTACAGATAACTATGTATTCGGTGTAAGTATCTCATTAAATTAAAATATAGGTTTAACAGTATCATACAACAGAAGGCTAAAAAAAGTTGCAGTTGTTTTTATATAGAATTCATGAAGTCAGACGTCAGTGTCACGGATTGGTCAGGTTCTTCACCAGCAATCACACCACGTTCACTGTCACCTGAATTCTAACAAGCCACACCTGCACGCAATCACCCAGGCACCTTCAAATACACTCCTCACACTCCACTCAATGTCTGGGCTCGTCTTGACCTAGCGGACTCAAAGCGGAAGCTCTACACAGCGAACACTATTCTCCTACACGCCAGTGTCTTCTAATCCTTCGGTAAAAGATTCTTACCTGTGTCTACTCACCTGTATTTGTCCTTCTACAAGTCTTTTGTCCAGATCCTATCGTCGAGGTCGATCGTGCCGTAAGCCAGTCCCGATCTTCGGAGTACGTGAGTGTGTGCCATAAGCCCTCTGGTCAGTCCCCACATCAGCGTGGCCGTTGCTGTCTGTCATCCGTCCATCCTGCAAAGGAAGAGAACCATTAACCATCTCCAGTCTACGCATCCCTGAATTCAGTCTGTGAACGCCATTACTCACCTGATCCACCAACCTGCTTCACGTCTTGTACTGCTGTTGTTAAATAAACATACTTTCCTTCACTTACCTTGCTGTCCGTTTGCTTCCCTGACAGTCAGCTGGGAAAATCTCAGAATTAATTTACCAGCAAACAGAAGCAAACCACCAACAGGATCAGAGCGGAAGTACTGGAATTGCAAAATATGCCCGGACAATCACTAAAAGAAGAGATACATACATATAAATATTAATACACTGTCAGCTGCACTTTAAAATATAAATTTCATCTAATTTTGATATGGTATTCAGAATGGAAAATCCTATTATAAAACAGATAGTGGTGGCCCTTGCTTCTGATTAGTCAGTGCCCATAGCTGATCATTATTTTTGCTGCATAGTGTAAGGGATTAATTACATTTAATTTAGCACAAAGGGAATCGAATATGATTCAATAGGGAATTTGAACAGAATCACTGTTTTACGGCTGTTCAGAGTCGACCCGCGATTCATTAAACAAGCCGTTTAACAGAAACTCTGCAATGGATATTAATATCCAGAATATAGTGAAAACACTATATATTAGCACAGTAGCAAAATCGGCAGTTTAAGACATTAACTTGTAAGCACAAAACACAAGATACTTATCTTTTCTAATAAAAATATGATTTTATTGGATAAACCTAACACATACAAACTAATCTAACATAAACACACGCATTCACACAGGTTGCAGAAAGAGAAAGTGAGGAAAGAATGAGTTTAAAGGAATGAAAATATGAAGTCCCAAGTTTATAGCAATATGTGCAATTGCTTAGACCTGAACAACCATCAATCACTTAATTAACCCTCGTATTGAGTCTCTCAAAGAGGTTATTAAACTTTATCAAATGCACCAGTTCAGTGAGAATCTGGAGGTTGTACTTGCGTTGCCTTTGTATCGAGGGGATTCCTTTCGTGCGTCGTTCCAAAAGGGGTTTCCCGGGATTGCTGATTGGATGGGAGTTCTGTTGTCGTTGGTCGTGAAGTCTTGGGCGTTGGCTTGAGGATGCGAGTTGTGCGCTGTTACAGTTCAGGTCAGCGAAGACGTTTGGGTCGGTCGCGGCTTGCACAAAACTTAACTAGAACACGAAACTCTCAACGGAAGGAAATAAAAGAATTGTAATGATCTCCTCATGTAATGAGGAGTGTAATGATCTCCTCATGTTTCCTTTAGAGGAGCACTTGGCATGCTGGCATGCAGGCCAGGGAGCGTTAAAGAAGAACGCTAACAGCATCGGAATGCGGAGTAGGAGTGAGAGAGGAAAGACAGTCAGCGTAAGAGAGGTGTAAGAGTATTTAAAGTCAGCTTTTGGACACATCCCAAATGATGTCTTGACCAATTAGAACAATGTCCTAAGTCCGGGTACGGTTAGTTTCTCCTCCCAACCATAAATCACAATGTCATGTGATCCGTCCCATGGTCCCAATTTTCCCGCTCTTGGCAAAGTTAAATTTGGACATGATTTCAATAACAAGACTAAAATACATTTGACAAAGAATTGAATTATAGAAACATTTCAAGAATCTAATTTCAAGACCATGCATATCAAACACCAATATAAACCATTAAACTATTCAATAGTTATCAAAAGGGACATACACAATAAGTGATTAAAACATAATAGACAAATGTGTGAGTTACATATATGATAGGAAGTTATACATAGAAATGATGAGTTGCTCCTAAGTTCTTTAGCACATTTTAGGTGCATATGTACATCAATAGGCAGTTTTCTGTGCCATACTGTGGATGCAAGGATGTGTTCTGTGAGGGAGGAAAAGGTCAAAAGGGTGTAGAAAGAATGTCAGTGTCCTGTGCATGGGGGAGTCCACCAACCAAACTCTAATGATCGTCATGTGATGTTCAAGATGTGCATCTCTTTGACGATTAATCTTGGTTACTTGCTCCAAATTTGACAATCTACAAGGGTCCTTTTGTTTCAATGTTGCAAGTTCCTAGTTTTAAGCTTCTAGTTTAAATGGTTGCTTCGAGCTGGCTGGCGCCAGGCTATCAAACGTCAGATTTATGACGGGGCCTCTTGTGGAATTTGAGTCTGTAGAAGTGTTTTAACTTCTAATCGAATCTCCTAAATTGTCTGATTCGCGCTGAAATCCTACATATCCCCCTTTCGCTCGGTGATGTGTGGTTGGCAGAAGACATCGACGAGTGCTGGAGAAACAAAGGCAGAAGAAGCAGACACAAACACAGCAAACAACAAGACAACACTTCCAGGACAGTTACTGTACCGGTGCATGGCATTACGTTATTCGGGTACATGTAGTACCTGGAAAATGGTCGAATTCACCTAGAAATTGTTATTCAAATTTGTTTTCGTATAATGATCCTTTGATCAAATTTGTGATTAAATTTGTTTGTTTATTTTAGGTATTAAATTTAGAGACGTTCACCTTAGTTTCTGGTGACATCATCTGTGGTAAAATGATTTGACCTATCTTGCATCGAGCTCTCTGGCTCCCATTCAGTTTAGAATGGTTTGCGGATATTAGGTGTGGCAAGTCGATCCTAATATTAGACCTTTGACCCTTGTAGGGTGGCTAGGAGTTTCACCTGCTAAAGCAAGAGGGGAAGGAAAGCGATAGGCAAGAGGAAAAACAAAACAAAACAAAGAAAATTAGCTGCGGGTTTTCCTAGTCAGGGTTGCGAGTACTGTTGAACTAGGATGGCAGGTGCAGCTGATGTGTCATGTTCCTTAACATAGTGTCAGGTGTTCTACCTGGGGTGAGGACAGTTGCATGTTCCTTCCTGGTGGATGTAAAACTATGTTAAGCTAAGATTTGAATATTCTACTCGTGGGAAGAATATGTTTGTCAAATGTGATATCAGTAGGTGTGGTTACCTCTGGGTGTAGGCAATGTTGTGAGTGTTAATTGTGTAGTGTATGTATGCTCAGATCGGTTTCAGTCTGTTTTGGCTCCCCCCATTTCTTGTATGTCAGTGAAGATGCTCTCTGCATCCTTGGCTTGGATGAGGGTGTGTTCAGATGGGGGTCAGTTCAGCAAGGCAGGAAGTTCTTTAGCAGACAGTCGGAGGTAGTTTGGCATGGCTGTGTGAAGCTGGGGTGCAAAACTTTACTAGAACACGAAACTCTCAACGGAAGGAAATAAAAGAATTAAAGTAAAAGACAGGAGTGTAATGATCTCCTCATGTTTCCTTTAGAGGAGCACTTGGCATGCTGGCATGCAGGCCAGGGAGCGTTAAAGAAGAACGCTAACAGCATCGGAACGCGGAGTAGGAGTGAGAGAGGAAAGAGAGTCAGCGTAAGAGAGGTGTAAGAGTATTTAAAGTCAGCTTTTGGACACATCCCAAATGATGTCTTGACCAATTAGAACAATGTCCTAAGTCCGGGTACGGTTAGTTTCTCCTCCCAACCATAAATCACAATGTCATGTGATCCGTCCCATGGTCCCAATTTTCCCGCTCTTGGCAAAGTTAAATTTGGACATGATTTCAACAACAAGACTAAAATACATTTGACAAAGAATTGAATTATAGAAACATTTCAAGAATCTAATTTCAAGACCATGCATATCAAACACCAATATAAACCATTAAACTATTCAATAGTTATCAAAAGGGACATACACAATAAGTGATTAACCCTTGTGTGGTGTTCATATTTTTGTTACTCAGCCAGTGTTCATGGGTCTGGTGGACCCGCTAGAGTTTTGGCTTTCCAAATTAACACTATCAAACAATTTTATGTTAAATTACTCAACAAATGTTTACTTCATCCCCATTACAAGCCATATGAACAGCAAACATGGTTAATTTTTCCCCTTTACCTTTGTTAGATCACATTGATGAATTAATGTGCTTCTCGGTTTTTTTGACATTTTTTGAAATCCATATTTATTCACTTGCTGCCTGGTGGGCTTGTTCTGGTCCTGGAGCTGGCTGTTGATGGGGTACTCGTCTTCGTTTTGTTACTAAATGGTGCTCAACCTCATCCTCTTCTTCAAAGTCACTGTCAGACTATAAATTTTCAGAAATGTGATCCTCATACTCTGAAACCTCTTCCTCGACATCATCATCAAAAGCTCCTCTCTCTTCCAAAATCAATTGCAAGGCCCTCGCAGCAGATAATCTTTTGGCCAGCTTGATCAGTTGTGATAAGGAACCATACTGGCAAAGTCTTATTTATAGTATTATGCCCCTAATTTGCAGGTGGGACAGGGTATGAGAAAATAAAGCTTGGTTCCCACAAGAGAGAGGATAAAATGTGCGGGAATGTAAGAGCAGACAGTGTTGATAGTTGAATTTTCAACAATTTTGCAACTTTGCGTGGGAGCAGGAAGGGGAGGGGAAGAAAACAGCATCACCAGAAAGGATGAAGACAGAGTGTAGGAACACTGGACCTACACTTTCAACACTTTTATTAGACCTGGGTCCAGTGGACCCGAACACCTTGTATGTAATGTAAATGCATGGGGAGAGGTACAGTATGCGGTCATTGAAAATGTGTTCGGATTTATGTTCTTCACAGAAAATAAGCCAAAGCCAATGAATTTCAGGTTGAAAAAATAATTAATTGTTTAATTTTTCTTTTGAAAAAAACTGAAAACGGGTCCCACAGACCCGAACACCATACAAGGGTTAAAACATAATAGACAAATGTGTGAGTTACATATATGATAGGAAGTTATACATAGAAATGATGAGTTGCTCCTAAGTTCTTTAGCACATTTTAGGTGCATATGTACATCAATAGGCAGTTTTCTGTGCCATACTGTGGATGCAAGGATGTGTTCTGTGAGGGAGGAAAAGGTCAAAAGGGTGTAGAAAGAATGTCAGTGTCCTGTGCGTGGGGGAGTCCACCAACCAAACTCTAATGATCGTCATGTGATGTTCAAGATGTGCATCTCTTTGACAATTAATCTTGGTTACTTGCTCCAAATTTGACAATCTACAAGGGTCCTTTTGTTTCAATGTTGCAAGTTCCTAGTTTTAAGCTTCTAGTTTAAATGGTTGTTTCGAGCTGGCTGGCGCCAGGCTATCAAACGTCAGATTTATGACGGGGCCTCTTGTGGAATTTGAGTCTGTAGAAGTGTTTTAACTTCTAATCGAATCTCCTAAATTGTCTGATTCGCGCTGAAATCCTACATATCCCCCTTTCGCTCGGTGATGTGTGGTTGGCAGAAGACATCGACGAGTGCTGGAGAAACAAAGGCAGAAGAAGCAGACACAAACACAGCAAACAACAAGACAACACTTCCAGGACAGTTACTGTACCGGTGCATGGCATTACGTTATTCGGGTACATGTAGTACCTGGAAAATGGTCGAATTCACCTAGAAATTGTTATTCAAATTTGTTTTCGTATAATGATCCTTTGATCAAATTTGTGATTAAATTTGTTTGTTTATTTTAGGTATTAAATTTAGAGACGTTCACCTTAGTTTCTGGTGACATCATCTGTGGTAAAATGATTTGACCTATCTTGCATCGAGCTCTCTGGCTCCCATTCAGTTTAGAATGGTTTGCGGATATTAGGTGTGGCAAGTCGATCCTAATATCAGACCTTTGACCCTTGTAGGGTGGCTAGGAGTTTCACCTGCTAAAGCAAGAGGGGAAGGAAAGCGATAGGCAAGAGGAAAAACAAAACAAAGAAAATTAGCTGCGGGTTTTCCTAGTCAGGGTTGCGAGTACTGTTGAACTAGGATGGCAGGTGCAGCTGATGTGTCATGTACCTTAACATAGTGTCAGGTGTTCTACCTGGGGTGAGGACAGTTGCATGTTCCTTCCTGGTGGATGTAAAACTATGTTAAGCTAAGATTTTAATATTCTACTCGTGGGAAGAATATGTTTGTCAAATGTGATATCAGTAGGTGTGGTTACCTCTGGGTGTAGGCAATGTTGTGAGTGTTAATTGTGTAGTGTATGTATGCTCAGATCGGTTTCAGTCTGTTTTGGCTCCCCCCATTTCTTGTATGTCAGTGAAGATGCTCTCTGCATCCTTGGCTTGGATGAGGGTGTGTTCAGATGGGGGTCAGTTCAGCAAGGCAGGAAGTTCTTTAGCAGACAGTCGGAGGTAGTTTGGCATGGCTGTGTGAAGCTGGGGTGCAAAACTTTGTCTCCTATGTTGCATTTCACTTGTGATGCCTTCTGGTTGTGGCAGACTTTCTGACCTTCTGTGCTTTAGTGGTTGCTGTTGCACAGGCATGAATGTGGTTCATGGAGTTGAAGTTCATTTGACGGTTTCTTTGGAAGAGATGGGTGACTGAGGTGATGTTCTTTGGTACCTCAGAGTTTTTCATCAGCGGTTGGCCGTGAGAGCGCGGACAGGCCATGACGCCGAGGTGACGACTGACCCCAGGGTGCAGATTTTTTAGGAAAAGGCTTTTGAAGTTCACCTCTTCTTCAATGTCAGGTTTGTTGTGTGCACCAAAGTAGGCTTTTCGGAGTCGGTTGTAGTAGGCCTGTGGCGTCTCTTGTCGACTTTGTTTGGTCTCCAAGGCAGTTAACAGTCCATATTCAGACTCAGGGTCTGTAAACTCTTTGATCAGGACCTCACAAAGTAGCTGGTAGTTTGACTTTGTGTGACTGAGTTGTCAATCTATGAAGTTTCGTACCTCGACACTTGACGTTGCTCTTAGGAGGTACAACCTGTCTCTGTCAGTCACATGAGGTCTCATTTCTAAATGAAAATTAATATCTTGCAAGTGGGCCTGGATGTCGGGGCCCTCTTTGGAGTTTGGGTTGAACTGGCTGATACTTTTAGACAGCTTGTTGAGGACTTTGATGGTCATCCCATGTGCAGCTCCAAGGTCTGCTTGGATGGGGTCTCTGCTTTCAGTGACAGGAATGAGTTGTGTGGTGAAGGCCAGTGAGGTTTTCGGGTGGTGGCCCTTCGCTTCTTTCATTGGATGCCAGTTCTTGGATGTGAGACGTAGCTCTGCTCAGCAGTGGTGAGGCTGAGATATGTTTCTCTCTTCTTGGCTCTTGTTTCAGCTCACAAGCATCTTTGAGTTCTTTTCTGACCATGTAGAGCTCATCATTGACATCATGTAGATGTTGGGTCAGATTGTCTATTTCAGTGCTGTACCTTTCAAGGTGGTCTTCTAAGGCACCGACTTCAGCATTCTTGTCGCTGATGTCGTTCTTGGCTTTCTCTAGTAGCTGTTCGGCATACTGGAGTCTGTTTATCAGGTCTCTCTGGGCAGCCTTTGCTTGTTGCTGGTCAAGTTGAGCTGTTGCCAGGGCTGCTTGGAGCTTTTTAACTTGTTCCGTTGTTTCCTGCTCCTTCTCGTTGGGTGCTTTGAGAAGATCTTGAACGTTCACTTCCAGCTTGTCTATGCGGCGTTGAGCACGAGACAGCTCCTCTTGGAGATGGGTGATGTGCTTGTCGCTCAGTTTCAGCTGGGTTGTAAAGGCATAGCTTAGGGAGCTGGTGATTTTGACTAGCTCCTCGTGGTTGTTGTTCTGGCTTGAATCTTGTGTCAGGAACCTTCTCATTAAGAATAATAACAGTTCAAAGGTCTTGGGGGTGAGGCTGTCCGTCATGCCTCTCAGCCAAGTGTTCACATCTTCCCCGTGGGCAAGGGGGTCTGCAGTCTGTGGCATGTTTGCACGCTGAGGAGAAGGGAGACTGACACAGATCTGTGTGAGGTAGAAGCCTATGTGTGGTGGGACAACTAAGGGTTGTTTCAGTGATTGTGAACCCCTAATGAAGTGTGGTGATGATAGTGTTGGTCTCAGGGTGTCTAGGTAGACTAGGGATGTGAAGACTTCGTCACTCTAATGAGGAAGAGGAAGAAAAGAGAAAAAGGTGCAAACAATTCAGTGAAATAAAACAATTCCCTTTTCCAATGGGAGGAATTTTACCAAGATTTTGTTAAAAGGTAAACAATATTATTATATCTCTGTTCGAGACGTGAGAATATAATAATAATGCTGGTATCTCTTTTCTTAGTCTGACAGGATTGACACCAAACACCTTACAGTTGGACCGCTTACCAAGGAGGCTTCGAAAGCGACGGGTGTTCAACACTTATCTCTAATAATTGATCTCAGCATGGAATGAGATGTAAAAATTTGGGATGCGTTTTCAAATGCAGGGAGGTTAGGAAGAACGAAGGAGGGTTTGATTACAATCAAATTCATAAGGATGATTAGGATTCTTTGACAAGATTTTGCATTTCATTCACTTAGAATCGATTGATGGTTCTTACAGGTCTCTGCAACTGTGAGGAGTAAAGAAGGAAGAAAGCAGGAGAGACTTGAGTAGAAGGGAAGGGAAGGAGACTCAGTAAATTGAGTGGATCGGGTCTACTCACAGGCTGCGTGGCTGTTATACCCGACTACGAGTAGAGTGTTGTTTTATAGTTGCTGCACAACTAATGAAACACTAATAAAACAACAATAAAATTTGGGTGAAAGAGAGTTGTCTTTCTAATTTATTTGAACTCGTAGTGAGGGATAACAATGTCTCCTATTAAAGGTCAGGTGTGTCGTTCCCAAGCTAGGATACAAGGAGGTAAAGGAGAAAGGTAAAGTAGAGTGAAATTAAAAGTAATAAATGGCAAAATAATCAAAATGAAATTAAGTGCAGGAGGAAAAAAACAAAATAAATAAATAAATAAAATAAAATAAAATAAAAATGGAGGTTAATTGTATAACCAAGAAAGAAAGAAATAGGGGTAAAAATGCAATGAAGTAATGAGTAAGTGTGATTCTGAATAGAATCTGTTGATAGGGGTAACAAATCAATTAGGTAAAATAAGTTAACCTTAACTTTCAAAGTTCAAGGCTTATTAGTACCTAAAATGATTGACCTAAAAGAGAGAATACTAGAAATAATGATCATATGAAATGACCAGATGAGGAAATTCGAATGATTCCAAATTAATTAAATAAATTTTTTTCATTTGAATTAAATTAGAATTTTCCACAATTAATAATTGTGAAGTAATATTCCCCTTTCTAGTAAAATGCATATAAAGTGGTAAAGTTAGAAAATTGAGAAATTAGACAGGAAAAATAGACCAACAGGTGTATTAGTTCAGAGGTTTAAAGGGTTAAATCACTTTAGCTTTGCCCACACACACTGTATTGAACCACTGGATGTTAATGCTAACTGCTAACCTTTGAGGCTAATCTTTAGCATAGACTTCAATGTAAAAGCAACAGTTTCGTTAGCTTAGCAACACCGTAGAGTTTGTTTATAGTATGACGTCAATGTGCTGCGCATGCGCAGTTCCGAGTTGCTCCGGAAGTAGGTTAAGACTTCCGAGTCACCATCGTAACTACGGCAACCAAAACAAACTATAGTTGACTAAGCACATACAACATTACATTGCAAGTACATGAAATGGTGGCGCATTTCAACACTGTACAAACAACACCACTTCTAGTTGGTTTTTGCGATGTGGTGCTTTAAACTCTTAGTTCGTTCAGAGTTGGATTTAAACTTTATTTAAGTGGCAGCTTGGCGCTGCAAATGAGGAAACAAAAATAATAACGATCTCGGCGGATCGTAAATCTCCATGCCAGTTTCTCTGAGCACGTAAACACAACAGTTTCTCTGAGCACGTAAACACAACAGATTTTATTCGCTGTTGGTTCAGAGTTAAACTTTACTTGATCAAGATTTTAAAACACTCCCATTTAAATCGCACTGTTTCACTTAGTAAACAGACACAAACAGGCAAGCATTATTTCTAATGTTTAACCAAGGGAGTCAAATAACATAGTTGCTTTGACAATGGAACACGCATTGACAATTAAACTATGAATAATAAGGCCTTTACAATAGATTGAGGAACACGCTCAAACTATTCTTTATCCGTCGATTTATTTTCACTTTTATTTACTGCAGTTTAGCTCCATTCAGCTAACGGTGACTGAGATTCCCTGCCGGGAGTATAGCAATTGAATGGCACTGGAACACGCAATGACATTAATTCAACTATAAATAAGGTATTACAGAAAATGAGGGACTCAATTTCGACCTTATTGTACGATCTCAGACCTTAACTTTAAACTCACTTACTACAGTTTAAAAAGTAGAGAGGCGGCCTCGAGTTACCGTCCTCTGCACTCACTCTAGCTTTCATTCATTCAGCGTTCATCCATTCAGCGCCCGCGCTCTGCTTACGTCACTCACACACGTACAGTCTAGACTCAGAAGCTTTCATCCGCAGAAATAGAAAATATTAAATAACTTGGTTGTGCTCACAATTTGGATTAAACTGTCTCGCGTTCTCCACCAATTATGTAAGGGATTAATTACATTTAATTTAGCTCAAAGGGAATCGAATATGATTCAATAGGGAATTTGAACAGAATCACTGTTTTACGGCTGTTCAGAGTCGACCCGCGATTCATTAAACAAGCCGTGTAACAGAAACTCTGCAATGGATATTAATATCCAGAATATAGTGAAAACACTATATATTAGCACAGTAGCAAAATCGGCAGTTTAAGACATTAACTTGTAAGCACAAAACACAAGATACTTATCTTTTCTAATAAAAATATGATTTTATTGGATAAACCTAACACATACAAACTAATCTAACATAAACACCCGCATTCACACAGGTTGCAGAAAGAGAAAGTGAGGAAAGAATGAGTTTAAAGGAATGAAAATATGAAGTCCCAAGTTTATAGCAATATGTGCAATTGCTTAGACCTGAACAACCATCAATCACTTAATTAACCCTCGTATTGAGTCTCTCAAAGAGGTTATTAAACTTTATCAAATGCACCAGTTCAGTGAGAATCTGGTACTTGCGTTGCCTTTGTATCGAGGGGATTCCTTTCGTGCGTCGTTCCAAAAGGGGTTTCCCGGGATTGCTGATTGGATGGGAGTTCTGTTGTCGTTGGTCGTGAAGTCTTGGGCGTTGGCTTGAGGATGCGAGTTGTGCGCTGTTACAGTTCAGGTCAGCGAAGACGTTTGGGTCGGTCGCGGCTTGCACAAAACTTAACTAGAACACGAAACTCTCAACGGAAGGAAATAAAAGAATTAAAGTAAAAGACAGGAGTGTAATGATCTCCTCATGTTTCCTTTAGAGGAGCACTTGGCATGCTGGCATGCAGGCCAGGGAGCGTTAAAGAAGAACGCTAACAGCATCGGAATGCGGAGTAGGAGTGAGAGAGGAAAGAGAGTCAGCGTAAGAGAGGTGTAAGAGTATTTAAAGTCAGCTTTTGGACACATCCCAAATGATGTCTTGACCAATTAGAACAATGTCCTAAGTCCGGGTACGGTTAGTTTCTCCTCCCAACCATAAATCACAATGTCATGTGATCCGTCCCATGGTCCCAATTTTCCCGCTCTTGGCAAAGTTAAATTTGGACATGATTTCAATAACAAGACTAAAATACATTTGACAAAGAATTGAATTATAGAAACATTTCAAGAATCTAATTTCAAGACCATGCATATCAAACACCAATATAAACCATTAAACTATTCAATAGTTATCAAAAGGGACAATAAGTGATTAAAACATAATAGACAAATGTGTGAGTTACATATATGATAGGAAGTTATACATAGAAATGATGAGTTGCTCCTAAGTTCTTTAGCACATTTTAGGTGCATATGTACATCAATAGGCAGTTTTCTGTGCCATACTGTGGATGCAAGGATGTGTTCTGTGAGGGAGGAAAAGGTCAAAAGGGTGTAGAAAGAATGTCAGTGTCCTGTGCGTGGGGGAGTCCACCAACCAAACTCTAATGATCATCATGTGATGTTCAAGATGTGCATCTCTTTGACGATTAATCTTGGTTACTTGCTCCAAATTTGACAATCTACAAGGGTCCTTTTGTTTCAATGTTGCAAGTTCCTAGTTTTAAGCTTCTAGTTTAAATGGTTGCTTCGAGCTGGCTGGCGCCAGGCTATCAAACGTCAGATTTATGACGGGGCCTCTTGTGGAATTTGAGTCTGTAGAAGTGTTTTAACTTCTAATCGAATCTCCTAAATTGTCTGATTCGCGCTGAAATCCTACAATAGCTACCTTCTGTAATTTTAAAGAGATATTTTCTAGCAGAAGGATAGCAGTTAATGCAATTGCCTATTATGACAACATTTTAATGAATCAGAATAAACAGAGGCATGTTTGGAGGATCCATCCCACTTTCCATGTTTCTTTGTTAAAACCCTGGCACCCACCTCTGGCATTATGTTTAATTTTACTTAAATGGATATGGAACTTCGGCATAGCAAAAAAAAAAAAAAAAAAGTACATGCAGCTGGATACTATTGTCTGATGTAGGTGGTGTAAGAGTAGTTAAGAGTAGAATATTCACCTTGTAGCACATGGTCCCTGCTTGACAACTGCATCAGATGAAATCTTGAAGTTTTTCACTCTCTCTTTAGGGCAGGGTAGAGAGTTGTTCTGAAGTAGCCCTGAGATATCTACGACAAAGTATTCTGGATTTGAAAAGAGCAGTTCCCTAAATGTTCTAAAAGTTGCAAGATGCAAATTTTAATCTTGAAACAAAACCTACATTGCATGCTGAAGAGAAATATGATGTGACCACTCTTGATAAACTCTCTTCTAGTGAGATCAACTTTTCTTACAAAATGTGAATAAATCCAGGAACCCACAAACGCAGACTCATTGCCGATGACATCTTTGGATTGATGATTTTGAGGACTGTCCCAGTATTTACTTCCATCTGTTACAACAAAATATAGCTTTTGAAAGACCTTTTAAAGTCAGAGGTAACAATGTCTTTTATCTTTAGCTAGGTAAAATGTTAAATATATATAACAAGATACAAATAATTACAAGATTCTCACTGGAAGCAGGGTCAGTGGTGATGCTTTGCTCAGAGGACATGCGCTTCTGTATGTGTGGATTCTGGTCAAGCATCTGGACGGTTATTTGTCTCCAAGGACAAGGCCACTGCAACTGGTCATCATATGCACCAGATACCAGACGAACAAATATTGAAAGGTAATTCTGATACACACCTAAACTAGCCTGAAAGCGATAACCCTCACTGGAGTAATAGAATGGACTGTACATTACAGTGCCAGACACACTGTTGTTCAAAACCCTCTCGAAGTCTCTTATCTGCCATGTGTGAGGACACTCAGTCTCTGAAAAATTTTGATATCATCCAGTGAAAATCCTCCACTGGAGTTTCCAGCTCCTTTACGGGCTTCAAATACAACTTGGAAGGTTTTATTTGCATTCAGTGGCACATGATGCAGCTTCCAGTAATTACCAGGACAAGACTCTCTGGAGCTCAGCCACAGTGATCTTTGGGTTCTTCTTTATCTCTCTCACCAAGGCTCTTCTCCCCCGATAGCTCAGTTTGGCCGGACGGCCAGCTCTAGGAAGGGTTCTGGTCATCCCAAACATCTTCCATTTAAGGATAATGGAGGCCACTGTGCTCTTAGGAACCTTAAGTGCAGTAGAATTTTTTTTTGTAACCTTGGCCAGATCTGTGCCTTGCCACAATTCGTCTCTGAGCTCTTCAGGTAGTTCCTTTGACCTCATGATTCTCATTTGCTCTGACATGCACTGTGAGCTGTAAGGTCTTATATAGACAGATGTGTGGCTTTCTTAATCAAGAACCATCTCAAGGATGATCAGAAGAAAAGGACAGCACCTGAGTTAAATATATGAGTGTCACAGCAAAGGGTCTGAATACTTAGGACCATGTGATATTTCAGTTTTTCTTTTTTAATAAATCTGCAAAAATGTCAACAATTCTGTGTTTTTCTGTCAGTATGGGGTGCTGTGTGTACATTAATGAGGAAAAAATGAATTTAAATGATTTCAGCAAATGGCTGCAATATAACAAAGAGTGAAACATTTAAGGGGGTCTGAATACTTTCCGTACCCACTGTATATCAAGTAATCAAAAGACTGTTTTACTTTTTTTCCCTAAAAGTCAATTGAAGTTTAAAAACAAAATAATAATCCTAGTTAAAAATATACAGGGCAACCTGTAATGATGTTTTCAAAGTTAATGGTCACATAATCATCTCTGTCATATCCTGACTGCTCATGCCAAAATCCCAGTGCATGGAGAAAATCGTGCTCAACAATGGCTTTTATTCCACAGCCATTTCCAATGGAAAGAGTCTGAGCTCCAGCAGATGTACGACCGACATATGACCAACACCTGAAAAACAAGTGAGACAGCAAATTCATATAACATATACACTAGATTTAAAATTACATTTTCACAGAAAAGTAACCGAAAGCTTTAAAATAACACATATGGAAGAAATATGTGCCAGTAGTGACCAAACAACGTTGAATGGTAATTTCTTATTTTCTTTTATATTTTATTGTCTGTCCATAAAATTAATAACTGTCCAAATATTATATTTTGCAAAAGCCTTTACAAGAAAGTAAATGGGCCCTGTCTTTTGACTTGGAGTTTATTCATTCATACATTCAGTACAGTATAGTGTGGCTATATACTGTATATAACTATGTATTACTAATATTGTTTATTACTAACAGGAACCATACTGTACCCGTCACGACTCTCCACAGAGATGTAAGAAATGTCTTCTGCTGTTCTGGGCATAAAGTCAATAAATGATTTCAGTCTGAACTGCTCAAACGCTCTCAAGATGACTCCTTTGTAGTTCAAGTCTATAACAACAATCAAAAACAATAATAATAAATAAAAAAAAGAAAAAAAATTTTGATTCAAATTTGATTTATTAAATTGTAAGTGAGAAATGTATGTTTTCTTACTGAGATTCACACTCAGCTCTTGTTACAAACGGGGTCAGGAAGACTGAGTGAGGATCCAAATGCAAAGCTTTATTAACAGACATGGTCAGACAGGCAAGGTCAAACAACACCAGCAAACAGGATAATCCAGGACGAGACAAAAGCGTAATCCAAAAGACAGGCGAGGGTCAAAAACCAAAGAGCAGTCCAAAGTAACAAAGGAAAATAAAACAAAAAAACAAGAGAAAACTATAACTATACTAGGAACTGAAACAAAACAAGGAAAATAACTAAGAAACTATGGAACTAGGAACTAGGAACCAAGGGAAAACGCTTGGTAGAGTTCGCTGGAGCAAAACAATACTTCGCAGTGGGTGTGTGTGCTGAGCTGGCCTTTATGGCAGATAGACAGGAAGCTACCATAGAGGCAGCAGAGGGAGCAGCAACAGTCAGTGGGGGTAAGGGCTCCCTCTGCTGGCCTGGCGTAACATAGCCCCCCCCCCCAAGGAGCGGCTTCCAGACGCTCCAAAAAAAAACAGGAAGAAACAGTCCAGGGGAGCGGTGGGGGGGGGGGGGGGGGCAGGAGACTGAGGCAGAACCGGTTGGGCAAAGGCCCTCCAGAGCAGAGCTGGAGGCGGAGCAGCCCTCCGGGGCGGAGCAGGAGACTTAGCGACCCTCCGGGGCAGAGCAGGAGACGTAGAAGCCCTCCAGGGCGGAGCTGGAGGTGGAGCAAGAGGCTTAGGAGCCCTCCAGGGCGGAGCAGGAGGTGCAGGAACCCTCCCGGGCGGAACAGGAGGCGCAGAAGCCCTCCAGGGCGGAACAGGAGGCGGAGTGGCCCTCCAGGGCGGAACAGGTGGCCGCGTCATGGGCTGGGATCTGGGGAGAGCAGAGACAGAGGAGGCAGACAGAGCAAGAAGAGAAGCAGAGAGTTCATGGAAGAACGCGGCCTCCATAGCCGTGACTAGGCAGACAAGAACGGCTTTCGTGGCCGTTACTGGGCAGAAAGAGACTTCTGGGACGGCCTCAAGAGCCGAGACAGAGATGACAGGGAGCCTAGGCGGTGCAGGCAGAGCAGGGAATCTTGGCGGAGCAGGCAGAGCAAGGAGTCTTGGCGGAGCAGGCAGAGCAGGGAATCTTGGCGGAGCAGACAGAGCAGGGAATCTTGGCGGAGCAGACAGAGCAAGGAACCTTGGCGGAGCAGGCAGAGCCAGGAACCTTGGCGGAGCAGGTAGAGCAGGGATCCCTGGCGGTGCTGGCAGAGCAGGGAGCATTGGCGGTGCAGGCAGAGCGTGAAGCCTTGGCGGTGCAGGCAGAGCATGAAGCCTTGGCGGTGCAGGCAGAGCGCGGAGCATTGGCGGTGCAGGCAGAGCGTGAAGCCTTGGAGGTGCAGGCAGAGCAGGGAATTCCGCCATGAACGCCACTTCCAAAAGAGGTATAGGCGCGGCGGACATGTGGGCAGATGAGGCCTCTGGGGCGCAGTGTGCAGCCCACACACTCAAAATGGCGATAGCCATAACAGGTAACGCAGTTGGCAGTGGAATGCCCACCGGGTCAGTGGACGTGAGGCTTGGGAGCGTTGGCTCTGCGTGGCTTGGGAGCGACGGCTTGGGTGAGACATGACATGGCTCTGGATGCTCGGGTGAGTCCTTGCTTGACATTGAAGGTTCAGCTGTGACTTGACTTGGCGTGGCTGGCACCGTTGTGACTGGACTTGACCAGGCTGGAGCAGCTGTGACTGGATATGGCCTGGCTGGACTTGATTCAGGATGTGAAGTGGTGTTTTGATACGACTCTGAAGGAACAGCTGCTGTGACGTAACTTGACCTTGCAGGAACAGCAGCTGTGACGTGACTGGACTTGGCAGAGACAGCAGCCATGATGTAACTTGACTTTACAGGAACAGCAGACATAACTTGAACAGACTGTGGCTGGACTGATGCGATGCTAACGAGCGTTGGCTTGGCAGACGTGATGCTAGCGGTCGCTGGCTTAGTAGACATGGCGTTAGCAGATGTTGGCTTGGTTGACGTGGCGTTAGCAGGTGCTGGCTTGGCTGACATAACTTTAACAATCACAGGCTTGGCTGTTTGTGCTGACCGCAGTGGTGGGTCCTCCAAGCTTGATATTAGCCTCTGATAGGCCATGGAAGGGTTAGGGTCTGATGCAGTAGCCACCATGTTGACGACAGACTCAGGTATGGTGGCCATCTTGCATGCAGGATCAGACGTGGCGGCCATTTTGTGTGCAAGCTTGGGCGTGGCGGCCATCTTGGGTGCAGGCTCGGACGTGGCGGCCATCTTAGCAGCAGGATCTGGCGTGGCGGCCATCTTTGCAGCAGGCTCTGGCGTGGCGGCATCTTTGCAGCAGGCTCTGGCGTGGCGGCCATCTTGCGAGAGGACTTGGGCGTGGCAGCCATCTTGGGCAGTGGTTGTGGAGAGACAGCCATCTTGTGAGGAGACTTGGGCGTGGCGGTAGCCATCTTGAGTGCAGACTCTGGAGTGGCGGCAGCCATCTTGTGAGCAGGCTCAGGAAAGGCAGCCATCTTGTGAGCAGGACCTGGAAGAGCGGCCATCTTGCGAACAGGATCTGGAAGGGCGGCCATTTTGGGTGCAGACTCAGGAAAGGCGGCCATCTTATGAACGGGCTCAGGAGGGACAGCCATCTGGTGAACAGGCTTGGGGATGGCGGCCATCTTGTGAACGGGCTTGGGGGTGGCAGCCATCTTGCGAGAGAACTTGGGCGTGGTAGTCCTCTTGTGAGCTGGGTCCAATAGGGCGGCCATCTTGAACGCAGACTCAGGAAGAATAGTCATCCTGTGAGCAGCTTCTGGAAAGGCAGCCATCTTGTGAACAGGCTTTGAGCTAGCAGACATCTTGTGCTGGGGTTCTAGACTGGCAGACATCTTGTGCTGAGGCTCTGGGCTAGCAGACATCTTGTGCTGGGGTTCTAGACTGGCAGACATCTTGTGCTGAGGCTCTGGGCTAGCAGACATCTTGTGCTGAGGCTCTGGGCTAGCAGACATCTTGTGCTGAGGCTCTGGGCTAGCAGACATCTTGTGCTGAGGCTCTGGGCTAGCAGACATCTTGTGCTGAGGCTCTGGGCTAGCAGACATCTTGTGCTGAGGCTCTAGGCTGGCAGACATTTTGTGCTGTGGCTCTAGGCTGGCAGACATTTTGTGCTGTGGCTCTAGGCTGGCAGACATCTTGTGCTGTGGCTCTAGGCTGGCAGACATCTTGTGCTGTGGCTCTAGGCTGGCAGACATCTTGTGCTGTGGCTCTAGGCTGGCAGACATCTTGTGCTGTGGCTCTAGGCTGGCAGACATCTTGTGCTGTGGCTCTAGGCTGGCAGACATCTTGTGCTGTGGCTCTAGGCTGGCAGACATTTTGTGCTGTGGCTCTAGGCTGGCAGACATTTTGTGCCGTGGCTCTGTGAGTTCCATCATACACGGAGAACCAGATAACAACAGTGCATAATCAAAAAAGTCCTTCAGTGTACATCTGAATTCCCCTCCAGGCAGCATTGATTTTGTTGGTTCATTCAGTCCCATACGGAATAAGTCCTTGAAGTAAACCTCATCAAAAAATGGTATTTTATGCATCAACTCACAGAAACGGTGAACATATTCCTCGATGGGGCGATCTTCTTGTCGGAGGAGCAGAAGTTGGTCGACTGGGTCCATGTTGTGATGCTGGTGGAGAATAAAGCCGCTGGATCCAGGTGTGGCGAAGTATTCTGTTACAAACGGGGTCAGGAAGACTGAGTGAGGATCCAAATGCAAGGCTTTATTAACAGACGTGGTCAGACAGGCAAGGTCAAACAACACCAGCAAACAGGATAATCCAGGACGAGACAAAAGCGTAATCCAAAAGACAGGCGAGGGTCAAAAACCAAAGAGCAGTCCAAAATAACAAAGGAAAATAAAACAAAGAAACAAGAGAAAACTATAACTATACTAGGAACTGAAACAAAACAAGGAAAATAACTAAGAAACTATGGAACTAGGAACCAGGAAACAGGAAACAAGGGAAACCGCTTGGTAGAGTTCGCTGGAGCAAAACAATACTTCGCAGTGGGTGTGTGTGCTGAGCTGGCCTTTATGGCAGATAGACAGGAAGCTACCATAGAGGCAGCAGAGGGAGCAGCAACAGTCAGTGGGGGTAAGGGCTCCCTCTGTTGGCCTGGCGTAACAGCTCTTAGGGAACGGAAATATTCCAGCAGTACTGATTCCCAAGAATGGCGCTTCTTTGCTCAGGCTTTAAAGCAGATTGTTTTAAGAATCATGACAGAAGTAGATCTACTGAATTTTCCAGTATTGTTTGTGAACAATGAACAACAAACAGAACTCACCATCATGATGTCTCCTTCTCTGAGATTTAAACCTAAAACCACAAGACTGTTCAGTTCACAGTATGTATGCTTTATGCTTGAATAAAAATATAAAAATAATGATTTCTAAACAAAAATAGATAAAAGCTGCTTTACTGTTTATAAACATCTTTGAGTTCTTAAAAAAAAAATATAATAATAATAATAATAATAATAATAATTATATATATATATATATATATATATAAATTATATAATGTTACATCATGCTTAAATATTACTGTATCAGTTAAATTTAGAGCTCACAATATGTTTCAATATATAAAAACTCCAGAAACAAACAGATGCATGCATACCCGTCTTCTGTCACTAATGCAGCTGAACATAAAACTGTCACCTGATCACCCGTTTTACAGCAAAATATAATTTTTCGATCATGTATATGTACTGTATGTAGTTTGAAAGTAAAATAGTATTATTTGAATATGCAGATAGTTCTGGTCTTCCTCATATAAAGCTTATATTTACATACATTCTAAACAATAAAGGTGTTCAGAAAATCGAAAATGGGGTTTTCACATGGATGCTGTAGAGGAACTGGTTTGTTTAAACTTGTACTAACAAAATCTTGTTCATATATTTACTACTCATTTGGTATGAAGACTTTGATTAAAGTTTTGGAATACATATTCTATACCTGTAATGTACAGATTGTGCACGCAGGGCCCACATTTTCACCCTTTGTGAGTCACCAAGAGATTTCACTTTGGCCAGACCCTTGTGTCAATGTTGTCACAAGTTTGATTTAAGTTTATCCATCATCTGTAGTGTTCACAAATGAGCCTGGGAGTAATAGTAAGAAGCTGAAGCAACAGTATCTGTATATGTTTTTTAGTACAAAAAAAAAACAAAACATGTCACCTTGTAACAAATAAGCTAAACATAAAAAATAACTCATACAGCCATATTATCTTGCAAGTACAGACATGAATAAAACTGATTAAAGATACAATTTAGTTGTCTCCAAAAATAGATTTAAAGGTTGTATCAGCGATTTCTAGCCTGAAACATAAAGTGTCAAATTCAGCTGACCTTTCATCACGATCCGCTCGCTGCCTGCCCCATAAATTGTCTGTGAAAAAAACGCGTCTCTCTAACCAACCAATCAGCGTCAGGGGTTTGGTGTTGTGGACTTTCGCTCCGCCTCCCTCACATCCCTGCACCAGTAGGAAAGTCCACAACACCAAACCCCTGACGCTGATTGGTTGGAACACTGTTTGTTTATGTGTGGAAAGGTTGGTAGTGCCGATTGTTTTTTTGGCATATCTCGGACCCTAGGCTGACCAGAGAGACGCGGTTTTTTCACAGACAATTTATGGGGCAAGCAGCGAGCGGATCGTGATGAAAGGTCAGCTGAAATTGACACTTTATGTTTTAGGCTAGAAATCGCTGATACAACCTTTAATTTTACCTCATTTCTAAATGATACGTAAACAACTCGTGCAAAGCAGTACGAAGAATCAGTCTCTCTAAACCCCTCCTTTCTGTGAGCCCTCCCTGCTGTGATTGGTCATACGATGCAGTCCTTTATGATTGGTCTACCGCGTACAGCGTGTGTCGGAAACTTAAAGCCCATTGCCATACCAGAATGTCAGCCCTGGAGACTTGTCAGTAATCATCACTCATCACTCTCCACAGAAATATAAGAAATGAGTCACTGGGCTTAAATTCTGG
Organism: Garra rufa; assembly: GCF_049309525.1. Classification (NCBI taxonomy): domain Eukaryota; kingdom Metazoa; phylum Chordata; class Actinopteri; order Cypriniformes; family Cyprinidae; genus Garra; species Garra rufa. The sequence continues at coordinate 28,442,542 of NC_133369.1, forward strand.
GTTAAAAGAATTAAAAATTTTACTGATCAAGTTTACTGATCAATTCAACAAGTGTTGAATTAAAGCACTGGGAAATTACCGATTCACAGCATTGTCATGTAATGTTAAAACCTTGAAATGGAGACTTTCCATCATCTCTCACAAACAACCACATAATCATAAAATCATAAGATTAATCTAAAATAGCAAGCAAATAAAAACCAGCAATTGGTTACAAGGCGTAAGCAGGGTTTGAAAATTAGTGAGGTCCGAAGGTGTTAAGAATTGTGCTATAATAACACCTACAATTGCACTAAATATAGCCTAAACTTCAAAATAGACAGACATGTAGATGATTGTGAAAGATTTTTTATTCAGTATAATGTTTTACATGGAAAGTTCGTTTTTTTTAAGTGAGGCATTTTTTTATTTTATAACAAGTTATAAAAATAACGTTAGAATAATGACACTGACATAAAACTTGACAACATCTCATTTGACCGTAGATACTGAATGAGGAAAAAACGTTTTTCTCAGGTACTGATAGAAGAGTCAACCGCTTTCACGCACGTCTTTCAAAATAATACAAAAAAACAGAACTACGTTTGTTGTTTCTTTGCACACTCCGCGACCCACTCAAAACGTTTTTGGGACCCACCAGTTGAGAAACACTGCTTTAATTAATGTTTTTTGATGATTTAAGGTTAACTAAAGAGCATGAGACGTCTTCCTGCTGGCCAGTAACGTTAAAGTTATTTGGCATACTAGCCTATTTCATTCTGTAACAAACAGATTTGTATTATGCTATTGTTTTTGATAGTGTTATACAGTGGCGGACTGGCCGTCTGGACGTTCGGGAGAATACCAGAACGGCCGCTGCAGCAGGACGGCCGTCGGCCTCTGTGCAGCCGTCACAGTTTTTTTTTTCTTGCTCATAATTTACTGTTGTTCCATGTCAAGACCGATAGGTGGCAACAATGCGCCTACAAGCCCATAGATGCGCAAGCTCACTCGTCAATGCTTGTCACTCAACCGTTTACAAGTGCAGTTGAGAGAAAGAACATGGATACTGCAGGTGTTGGTAATAGGGGAAAAAAAAGGAAAGAAAAGGGTGTGAAGGAGGAGGCTGCGGCCGCAGCAGCACAGGGACATAGAGATGAGGGACAGGTGCAGGAACAGGGGGAAGTTCCCCAGACAAGTGCATTGCAAGTAAGTGCAAGTAAGCATGAAAGGAGGATAATTAGGGTTATTTTCTAGGTTATCTGACTTTAGCAAATGTAATTTCAGGTTGCTACATTTTTATCTATACCCCAATGAAATAAAACTATTGCAGTTTTAACAGTTGATTAGCTATAAAACACGATATAAATATGCCGCTGCATTTACATGAAGGCAGAAGAAATATTTAATAAGTAATTAAACCGTTTTTGTGCACACTGCAAAACTCCATCTAATCAAGTCAAAAAATTGTTTCCTGCTAAAAAAGTATTTTTAACCTTGTTATTTATATAAGCAAGAGTATAAGGTGTTTAATCTTATATTGAGTATATATGCCTTATTTTTAGAATTCTTACCAAGTGTGATTTGTCTCATTTCATTGGTAGATTGTTTCACTTAATTTAAGAAGTTTTCGACTAAAATCAAGAATTTTAAGGGTTAGGTTAGTCGAAAGCTTCTTAAATTAAGTGAAATAATCTGCAAATGAAATAAGAATTTGCTAAGAATTCTCAAAATAAGACAAATATACTCAAAATAAGATTAATAATATAACCTCTTCTGCTCTTGCTTAGTCTCAAAACAAGATCAAAAATACTTTTTAGCTGGAAACAAGATTTTTTGACTTTGTTAGATGAACAGTTTTTGCAGAGCCGTATTTTTTGCACAAATTAATTAAGAGATTAGTAAGTAATAAATATAGTTTAAGATTGCATGCCATTTCTACCATTTGCTTTTGTATGTTTTAGGTAGTCACCTCATCTGAATAGTTTTTCAGCAGAGAGACATGAAAGAGGGCTGTTTATTTCTGTGAGTATTCCACACTATGCTTTTAACACATCTTTTAGTCAACATCAGAGATAATGCTATAATTTGGAAGATGAAACATAAGGGTTAAGATTAAAGTATTTTGAGACCCGTGTCTGCTGCTGATTAGCTTTCACACACATCTGTTGTTGTGGGCTGAGCTGAGTCAAAGTCCAGGGCTGTTTTTTAGTCCCAGTCCGCCACTGGTGTTATACATTTCTTTCAGATATTAACGATGATCACTGCGTTTGTCTTACCGATTGTGGTATCTTCCTGTCAGCAATTAAGTTACAGATTGTCTATAAGCTTTTTTTAATGAATGTACAATGTTGCCAGATATTGCTACGAAAAACAAGCAATTACAAAAAGAAAGAAAAAGATATCCGAAATAAGGTCAAAGCTTGTGTTTTGTAAATAAGATTAATATATCACCAACACTAACGTTCAACTTTCCATTTTATGAACGTCCCAAAGTGTCACACTAAATTGGAAAAACGAGTCAAAAAACACGTATAATAGGTGGATCTGGCAACAAACCCGCGCTCTCAAGCCCCGTTCACTGCGCTAGCTTCTCGGAGCAACATGAATTGCAAACACTCTGATATGAGGTGGTTTAAACGGCTAAATAATCATTCAGAGAGCTTGACATTTTATTTTTGAATATAAAAAAATGACCGAGGTCCGGACCTTGGTGACCTCATACGGCCATGATTGGTTAAATGAATAACAAAAACATGCAAAAGTAAAAATAAATGTATGGTTGCTCTCATTAAGATACACACAGATTGCTACAATTTAAAGCCTTAGATCTTTCAGTATTTTCTTCACATTTACATTCAAACGTATTAAAACATTTTAATCATATTATTTAGTTACATTAAGTTACTTGCAAAATTGGTTTGTGATTCATTCAAGAATTTGTTCTTGTGGTTGCATAGACACATTACATTTTTTATAGTAATTTACAGCCAATAATGTTTATGCAGTGATTGCAATATTTTAAATTTTTACTTAACCTAATCGAAAAATGTGTGAACCAAATGTAAGAGTTTATCATGGAAATCAGTAGGCTAACATTAACACATTAATTACTACATTAGAGATAATTAACAAAAGGCAGGTGCAACAAGGTGCAGTTGCTTTTATATAGAATTCATGTAGTCAGACGTAGAGCTGGGAAAATCTCAGGATTAATTTACCAGCAAACAGAAGCAAACCACCAACAGGATCAGAGAGAATGTACTGGAAGTGCAAAATATGCCCAGAGAATCACTAAAAGAAGAGAAACATACATATAACGATTAATAGCAAACTCCAGAAAACCTAGAAGAATAGAGGACATGTCCTGTCCCATAGAGGTAAACTTGTTCTCTAAAACTTTGAATGCCCAAGAGAAGTATGACGTCATCTCCCTTGTTAAACTCTTTTTTAGTGAGATCATCTTTCATTATGACAACAATTTCAGGCCAGCAGTCTCAGACCAGAAGTTAGGGCAGGTCTGACGATCACCTAACTAGCCCTCAGCAGTAACCCTAACTTCATTACAACTTTTAGCTCCACCCCACCACTAACTGTAAAGACCCAGGTATACTTCATTTTCTTTGTTTCAGTCGGTCGTGCACACAGCTCTTTCCACACAGCTTTCAACATGTACTCAACTATAGATGAAAGCGGATGGACGAGTTTGACGCATGTACATCTGCGTAGACATAAAAAGTTGGACAGATTGCAGACCGTCACGAAACACGGATTGCCGAAGTGTACTTTGAGCTTAACCTCAGTGATAATCTTCACTCTAATGTCCAGTCTGAGACTGCTGTCGCATGTGGCACATGTAGAAGCTATTGTCTGATGTAGGTGGTGTAAGAGTAGTTAAGAGTAGAATATTCACCTTGTAGCACATGGTCCCTGCTTGATCACTGCATCAGATGAAATCTTGAAGTTTTTCACTCTCTCTTTAGGGCAGGGTAGAGAGTTGTTCTGAAGTAGCCCTGAGATATCTACCACAAAGTATTGGATTTGTAAACAGCATCAGTTCCCTAAATGTTCTCAAAAAGTTGCAAGTCACAAATTTTAATCTGGAAACAAAACCAACCTTGCATGCTGAAGAGAAATATGATGTGACCACTCTTGATAAACTCTCTTACAGTGAGATCATCTTTTCTTACGTGGTGTGAATAAATCCAGGAACCCACAAACACAGACTCATTGCCGATGACAACTTTGGATTGATAATTTTGAGGATTGTCCCAGTATTTACTTCCATCTGTTACAACAAAATATGGCTTTTAAAAGACCTTTCAAAGTCAGAGGTAACAATGTATTTTATCTTTAGCTAGGTAAAATGCTAAATATATATAACAAGATACAAATAATAACAAGATTCTCACTGGAAGCAGGGTCAGTGGTGATGCTTTGCTCAGAGGACATGCGCTTCTGTATGTGTGGATTCTGGTCAAGCATCTGGACTGTTATTTGTCTCCATGGACAAGGCCACTCCAACTGGCCATCATATGCACCAGATACCAGACGAACAAATATATAAAGGTATTTCTGATGCACCCTTAAGCCAGCCTGAAAGCGATAACCATCACTGGAGTAATACAACAGACTGGTCATCCAAGTGCTAGACACATTGTTTAAAACCTCCTCAAAGTTTCTTATCTGCCATGTGTGAGGACACTCAGTCTCTGAAATATTGATATCATCCAGTGAAAATCCTCCACTGGAGTTTCCAGCTCCTTTACGGGCTTCAAATACAACTTGAAAGGTTTTATTTGCATTCAGTGGCACATGATGCAGCTTCCAGTAATTACCAGGGGGTCCTGCAAGACATTAAACTGTCAGTGACATTAAATATTTAAAGTAGCATGTTGAAATACAGGCTTATATGTTTTCTAATATGTAAAGGATTTTAAAAAGGAACTGGCCTGTGATCAGATCCATAAGTGTGAGAGTTCCTATGTTGTCTGTTTCATTCTGGTACTCTCGAATCCAGATGTTGAGCTGGTCAGACTCATGACCACTGTGATAGTAGTAGAACTGCAGACACTGGACTTTGCAGTCTCTTTTAGGGGTCATTGTCTTGGTCTCTATTCTGGCTGAATCCCCCTCATTTCTGCCCTCAGTGCTGAAGTGCCTGAAGAAAGACATCCCTGCAGACATTGTAAACAGAACTGAATTGTACAGTGACTGAAGCTGTCAAAAAAGAATCTTCACATTTACAGACTGACTGTAACAGATCTCACCATTTTGTTCTTTGCCCAAGTATGTGTGGTCAGTCACATTGATGCCACTCACTGACTTCACTGTCTGCCAGCCAAAAGCAGCAGCAGAACAGACGCTCATCTGACACAGAGATACATCATCAAAACTACAGTGATCAAGAAAAGAGATGGACGAATCTGTAATGCAAACAAACAAATAAACAAACATGTCTGAGACAAAATCATTTCATCATGTCTTTGTGCACTATATTATTCTGCCTTCTGTATCTAAGGCGATGTCATTGAGTCATGAAGGATACTAAGGCTCCAGATACAAGCACATGCTCACTGTCATGTTGCACAGAATACACAAAAAATGTGGAAAATACTCACTGCATTTATAGAGTTTGTTGAGTTCAATCACATCATATTCACTCATGTCCAGCAGTTGACCAATCACATCTTGGAACTCAGGACGCTTGGTAATGATTGTGGATCCATTACCATTGCTGAAGGCATTTTTATCATAATGCATCAGAGAGTAGTAATCATATGGAGTATCTTGAGTGGTGGACATGTTCTTATAGTATTTATTGAAACTGCTCTCCTTCCCTAAAAATCAAGACTAGTGCAGTTATTAAGGTTAATAAGGAATGGCTTATGAAAGTGCTTATTAGCAGAATGAACATTTCAGTGGCAGGATCAGTAAATCAAATTAATCAAACATTTAAAAACATTTAAAATAAAGAAAGAAATTATAGAGCAACCTGTAATGATGTTTTTGAAGTTGATGGTCACATAATCATCTCTGTCATATCTTAACTCCTCATGCCAAAATCCCAGTGCATGGAGAAACATGTGTTCAACAATGGCTTTTAGTCCACAGCCATTTCCAATGGAAAGAGTCTGAGCTCCAGTAGATCTGCGACCGACATATGACCAACACCTGAAAAACAAGAGAGAGAACATTCACATAAAATATACATGTAGATTAATAAATGTAATGTTAACAACACTGCCAGTCAAATTAAGTACACTCCACGTGTTAGAACATCAAAACATCACTGTGAAATGAAAAACACACAAAAAACAAACAAACAAACAAACAAACAAGCAAACAAACAAAGGTTAAATCAGAAATAATCTTTTATTTAAGATTGCTTAGAATAGCTGCTCTTTCGCCTAGAACTACAGCTCTGCACGCTCTGATCTTCAATGTAGGAGTTCCTATGGATGTGGTCCATTTAAAAAAAAAAAAAAAATTCACTTTAAAAAAAATAAAAATTTTCTATCAGTCTGTATTTGAATTACTAACTAGAACCATACTGTACCCGTCACGACTCTCCACAGAGATGTAAGAAATGTCTTCTGCTGTTCTGGGCTTAAAGTCAATACATGATTTCAGTCTGAACTGCTCAAACGCTCTCAGAATGACGCCTTTATAGTTCACACCTATAACCATGGAAAACATATACAAGTTAATTTAAATTCTAATTTAAAAGTTAAACTGTAAGTAAGAAATTCATGTTTTCTTACTGAGATTCACACTCAGCTCATAAGGGATGGGAATAACCCACCGGAACTGATTCCCAAGAATGGCATTCCTTTGATTAGGCTTTAAAGCAGATTGTTATAAATGCTGATTTCTGAATTTTCCAATATTGTAATTATAGATAGTCTTGGAACAGAACTCACCATCATGATGTCTCCTTCTCTGAGATTTAAACCTAATGCCACAAGAGAGTTCAGTTCACAGTGAATATGCTTGAATAAAACAAAAACAGTGATTTCTAACAAAAATAAACCCAAAAAGGTGTTTTGAAATGATGGCATAGAACAACCGTTTTCACAGAGCCTTTCAGTGAACAGTTCTTAAAAGAACCATTTTGAAGAACATTTTCAAAATCTAAAAAACCTTTTTCGACAATGAAGAACCTTTACCGCATTTGAAGGGTTCCATGGATGTTTAAGGTTTTTCATGGAACCATTGATGCCAGTAAAGAACCTTTATCTTTGTTGAGTGTACTGCTTATACTGTACAAAATTATTTGAGCTAATATAGTAGTTTTACCTTTGTTTATATCCGGAATGTCCTTCCATTCATCATTTATTCCTAGGAGAAAAATATAATGAAGAAAACAAAAGACAGAGGGGGAATCAGAATTGTTTGCATGGAGTGCTCTACAAAAATATAATTTTGGTGAAACAGCCTCAAAGTAAAATGGTGAAATGCCAATCACATCATCAGACAGAAATGAGCAGCCCAAACAGGATTTTTTTTTCACATATTAAACATATTGCAATAACCTTACAACTGATTAATTTCAGCTACTGTGCTGCTGTACTTACCAGCTATATCTGGTGGGGGCTGAGAACATGAGATATGAAATCGATATTCAGATATCATGAAAAATAGATTTAGAAATCAGCAATATAACACTTTCACAATGACAATATGTTAAAACATAAGCTTCCAAACTTACCATAGATGATGCTGGGCAACAAGCCAAAGCCAAACTCAGCAGAAGAAATTTCATCTTCACTGAAAAATCATTATGATCAAATTTGATTATTGATTTATGAACTTTTTCTAATCACTTTAAAATTAGCAAAGTACATGCGACACATAATTAAAAGAAAAAAATAAATGAATAATATGTTTAAATATTACCCAATCAGTTATTTAAATTGAGGGTCATCAAAATGTGTGATTTTAAAAATTCTGGAAAATAAAATTTGGATGCGTACCAGTTTTCAGTCACTAATGCAGCTAAACATCAAACTGCCTCTCAATCACTGAGTTTGACAAGAAAGTGTCAGGTTCTTACATCCTCTCTGCGTTTAGTTCCTGTTGGTTTCCTTTGTTTCTAAGTAGTTCTCATTTATTACTTTTGCACAATTCTATTACTATTGTTATTCATTTTTTACTTATTAGCCCAACCTGTCTCTGACTCAGTTTCCTCATTTGCCCTGTCTCTTTCCTCATACCCCCAGAACAGTTCTTTATCTGTTCTTGTTTTGTTTGCTTTGCCCCAATGATTTTCCTGTGCATCTCAGAGTTGGAGTGTGTTTGTTTAAACAGTAAAGCTTGTACAGTAAGTAGATGCTTGGCTCAACTTTTTCCTTCCAAAAACAATATAGGACAAGTAAGATGTTCTGCCTTGTTGTTTGAACAATAAAGTAGAAATATAGTACAAGCATAATCCTGTTCTTCCTCATACTGAGTTCCCAGTACATTGACATTTACATCTACAAACAGCTTTAACAATAAAGGTGCTCTAAAAAAATCAAAAGGGTTTTTACATATATTTTACATATATTATATATATTTACTTCCATCTTTAAAAAATGTTTGTGCAAAGGAAAGGTTTGATGGTGCAATCAATTAATAATGCTGAGTGAGTGAGAATACTCACTTAATATGAAGACTTTGATTTAAGTGTACACATTTAATATGAGTATTATGATTGTGACTTAAAAAACCCTCACAGTCTAAAGAACTGAGAATGATCTCAGTAAGGCAGTCAGGAAAATATCTCATTATGACATTGAAGAATGGGGAGTATGCTGGTGGAAACCTTGGAATATTAATATATGGCCATCAAATGAATTGTGAACCAGTTGGAAACTGACATGATCCCAAATTACAACATGGATCAGCCCGTCCTGGCTCTCTTGGTTTGTGCTAAATGATGGAATTACAGAGATGGTTGAGGAAATCCAAGAGATGTTGTGTTGAAAAGCCCAGGGTAACACGATGATGGAGAATCCCATGGTGGCTGATTGTAGTGCACTGTCACACAGTCCATTCTTTTCATTTTTGTTAGTTAAACCCAGCAAAAATATCTGGCCCTGTCAATATCCCTGTCAGTTCCCCCTTCAAAAAACAAGACATTCTCAGTGATGTCAATGCTCCTGACAAGTCAGTAACTGTGCTCTCCATGCAACATCTGTGCTTTTGTCAAATTATAGGGCAAAGGTAACTCTATTCTGGATTTTCTATTTCTTTTGGTGGTGTATACAGAAAGTTATGAGGTCCTGTTTGAGGGTTTTATGCACTGGCTAACTTTTTTCAAGCATAAAAGGTACTGAGGGACTTCCTCATTGTCTGGACCTTCACAGGCAATAAAAAGGTCAAGGTAAGACTGGTCATATTTTATATGGGACTTCCTTTTAAATGGTTATTATTTGATCTCGATTCCAAGAGTTAACAAAGGTCTGGGATGCTTTTGGTTTCAAAAATATTTTCATGATGGCTTTACCTGTATGGGCTGTTAGTATGCTGTATGTTTACGATGCAGATATGACAGTTCAACTCAATTCATATTTTTAAAACCATCCCTTAAAAGAATCCTCTCTTAGGAGTTGTTTGCTCACCATTGCTCAACTGGTTGTGTGACCCAGAAGTAAGTGAGAAACTTTCTACTATTCTAGACATAAATATAAGATTGGTCTAGAGTTTGTCAGTTTACTAATCTACAGTCTTAGGGGTTCTTCTCTGTCTTCTGGAAACTTGAAGGTTTCCAGGATGTAGAGCTAAGGAAGTATTAATAATATTAAGAAGTGCTCCCACAATAAAGTGACTGAGACAGATCAGACACAAAATTTTTTGTTAAATCCAAACGGCAGCCTCCCGCTCTCTCTGTTGAAACCAATATGGAAGTGACTTAAACTGCAATTCATCCACTGGCCGCTGGAGACTGGCTCCAAAAGGGAGTCAATCCCATAGACTCCCCATGTTAAAATGTCCAACTTTACAGCAGAAAAAAAATGTTTACAGCCTGGTACAAAAAGTGGTTTTGGTCTATAGCTAATTTTGCCCTTCCTGTCAACTGTGAGGGGGGTGAATTTTTTTTTATAACTCATCCGTTTAAGTTATTTTAAGCTTTAAAGTTCTGCATAATTAAGGACGTGGTCACTTGAGTGACAGGTGGATTGCCGCTGCTGTCACCACTTTCCTCACTTCTTTTAGACATGTAAAATAACTGTTCTTTTTTTCACAGTGGGAGCTCCATCATGTCATATTAGATGCCAAAAGATGAATGCGTAGTCTCTTTTTTAAAAAATAATTTTATTCCCTTACATTCTCATTAAAGCACACATGAATACAATGCAAAAAAGAGAAAAAAAAGTTATTTATCAGACTGAAAAAAGACACTCAGATATGGAAAAAAAACCCTTAACCTTTACAGGGAATGTGCGTAAATCACTATGATTAATGCTAAGATTAACATTTTAATTAACATTAACAATACAAATTTAAATATAGCTGCAAGCACTCCAAAGGGAAAATTAAAAGCTAAGGATGGCAGGAACACCAGACCAACTGCAGCAATGAGTAAAGGGCAGCCATTTTAAGACGATTTTAGTCAAAATGACAGAAAAATAATGTAGAACCCCTACTGATATGATTTAATGGCTTATTACGTTTGACCAACATGTGGCGCTGTTATCAAATCGATGTGGTGAGTTTAGTGTGAGGTGACAAAGTCACACACAAAGTTTGGTGTCATTATGTCAAAGCTTTGCAGAGATAAAGCCTCAGAGTCATTTTGGCATCAAACCTAAAATTTGTAGAGGCGCTGTACGAAAACGGTTTCATCTATCAACGTGAATTCCATAACTTTTTGTCAGCACAGTCTGAAGATGATCTGACTCGATTTTGGTGAAATTCAGATGAACGGTCTAGGACGAGTTAGAAAAAGTAGGTTTTCAACATAAATCAAAATGGCGGACAGGAAGTTTGACCAACTGTGGCATAATTGGTATCTATGTAGTCAGCATGACCCAAGGAATATTTTGAGACCATTAATTACAATAGGCTAATGCAATCTACAGTTATTAACATTTTTGGAAATTTCATAATTAATGGTTAATGAATGGTTTATTACTCTTAACCAATAGGTGGTGTTGTTACCAAATTTATGTGGTGTAATCACTGTGAGGTGACAATGCCATATACAAAATTTGGTGCAAATAACTCAAAGCTTTGCAGAGATACAGCTTCAGATGCGTTTTGGCATCTTTCCAGCAAATTCGTTGATGCGTTAAATGAAAATGGTTTCGTATATCGACACGAAATCCATAAAAAAATCCATAACTTTTTTTTCACTTTCAAAAAGAAAGTGAAATTTTGGACAAGTGGTGGCACTAGAGAGTTTGAGTTAGAGACTCCAAATTGGCTATGGTGACATTTCAGACTGTACTCTATCAGTGTGCCAAATTTCACAACTTTCCTGCAAACGGTTCTATGGGCTGCCATAGACTTCAACAGCGGAAGAAGAAACAGAAGAAGAAGAAGAAGAATAGGAACACTAACAGATACAATAGGTGCCTACGCAGCTTCGGTGCTTGGCCCCTAATAATCATACTTATGTACCAGAAAGCTGAAGATAGAAGCAGTTATTTGGTACTGACCTCTTGTGTAGTCAGATAGGGCTAATAATAGTGATTTCTCACGATTAACTCACTAGTAAAAGAAAGAAAACCACCAAGATGATCAGAGAGGAAGCCGTCTTAGCACTGGAATTGCAAAGTTTGTCCACACATTTACTAAAGGAAAATAAGTACAAATGTGAAGATAAACATTATTAATGCAATAGAAAAAAAAACATATATTTTGATAATTAAATGATTTTAAAATAAATGACTCTCAAAAACCAGTTCTTTCAGTGACGCAAAAACATATACTGCCCCAGTGTATAGTTTAAATGACAAACCACTGACTCTTTTGAGGCAGTCCTGTAAAATAATCATTAAAATATACAAATCCTTCACTAATTCAGCTCACTGAATCTATCAGAGACATATTTGAATACATATGGGAATATCCTCAGTTTCTGTAAACTATTTAATAAATAACGCAAATATGGATTATAACTGAAAAAAACATCCATCATCATCAAATCAAATGTATGAGTTGGAATTATATTGAATTGGAAATCAATACCAGCTCTATTTACAGTTCTGATGTGAAACACCTGTTCATCATATCATCAGACTGGCATTTTTGTTGCATATCAATGTGCTGTTATGTCAAGGACTATGTGTTCCAGCAAAGGGATGCCACTTTAAAATAATGAATTTATTTAAAATAATGTTTTAGTAAAATGTGTCCTTCATGTGTTTGATATGAGATTAAAAAGAAAAAAAAAACAGTAAGGTACTTGCAGCTGTGTTGTAATTATGTATATATTAATGTAAATATACTCTAGTGTGTGTTGTGTCACACTAGACAGTGCACTTTACCCATGACTATATTCACAATATATTTTAACAACCTTTCACAACAGTTTGGTCACATATTGGAAGTGATATAGTAATTAAGCTGTTCTCAACCATTTGAAAAATTGGGACTATGAAACTATGTCTCTTACCCCTTAGTGGTTCTTAGTGTAGTTGTAGTTCTTGTTGTAGTTCTTGTTCTAGTTGTTGTTGTTGTAGTTGTAGTTGTAGAGGTCATCTGAGATGTAGGAAAAACTCTAGTAAACAAAACAATTTTTTTTTATCACACATCACATGCAAAATTCTGAATTTTTTGAACATGTCTTGACCACCACTTTGTAGTTAAATATATTTTTAATGAGGGTACAAGAGAGGTTGGAAGGATATTTACCTTGAAGCACATGGTCCTTGTTGGGCACTCGCACCAGAAGTAACGTTGAAGTTTCTCTTTGTCACTTTAGGGCATGGTAGAGAGTGATTCTGAAGAAGCCCTGAGATATCTGGATTGGTAAACAACATTTTTAATAAACATTCTCAGAAAGTCAGACACAACTGAAATATATCATAGCTGTCCAACTGAATCCTTGCCATTATTATAATTATGCTCAGTTTGCTCGTAATACAAAAGTTTATCTTGTTCTTTGAAGTTACTTCACAAAACCTACCTTGCATGCTGAAGAGAAATATGATGTCACCACCCTTGATAAACTCTCTTCTAGTGAGATCATCTTTTCTTATGACATATTCATAGTCCAAAAAAGGACCCACATATATGGTCTCATTGCCAATGACATCTTGAGTTCCAGTATTTCGAGGATTGTCCCACGTTTTTTTTCCATCTTTTACAACAAAATATGTCTTTTTAGACCATTTTTTGAATGCTATACATGCAATGCTTTAACAACCTTAAACTTAAGTTAACTAAAATGCTGCATATAACATGGTGTGAGAGAAAAATAATCAGATTCTCACCAGAAGTCCAATTAGGGTCAGTGGTGATGCTTTGCTCAGAGGACATGCGCTTCTGTATGTGTGGATTCTGGTCAAGCATCTGGACTGTTATTTGTCTCCATGGACAAGGCCACTCCAACTGGTCATCATATGCACCAGATACCAGACGAACAAATATATAAAGGTATTTCTGATGCACACTTAAGCCAGCCTGAAAGCGATAACCATCACTGGAGTAATACAACGGACTGTAAATTAAAGTACCATTGTTGTTCAAATCCCTCTCAAAGTCTCTTATCTGCCATGTGTGGGGACACTCAGTCTCTGAAATATTGATATCGTCCAGTGAAAATCCTCCACTGGAGTTTCCATCTCCTTTACAGGCTTCAAATACAACTTGGAAGGTTTTATTTGCAGTCAGTGGCACATGATGCAGCTTCCAGTAATTACCAGGGGGTCCTGCAAGAAATAGCAGTTATGTCAATAACATAGAATATTTGAGGACCATCTTGAAATATTGGTCTACATGTGTTATTATTATTTTAAATCTGCACAGTATTTGAACAGTGACAGACAGACCTGTGATCTGATCCATAAGTGTGAGAGTTCCTCCGCTGTCTGCTTCATTCTCTCGGATCCAGATGTTGAGCTGGTCAGACTCATGACCGCTGTGATAGTAGTAGAACTGTAGGCACTGGACTTTGCAGTCTCTTTTAGGGGTAATTATCTTGCTCTCTAGTCTGGCTGTGTCCCCTTCATTTTTGCCCTCAGTGCTAAAGTGCATGAAGAAAGACGTCCCTGCAGACATTGTATACAGAAGTTGTTTGGAATGAATGGTACAGTGACTGCAACTGTGGTGAAATGATGCTTTTTTGGGCAATAAAAATATAGTTTATCTTTAATCCTAAAGTCTTTATCTGTGAAAAAGCACACCCTGTCAAAACAGACAGTTTTTGTTCATAAATAATTCTGAGACTGACTGTAACAGATCTCACCATTTTGTTCTTTGTCCAAGTATGTGTGGTCGGTCACATTGATGCCACTCACTGACTTCACTGTCTGCCAGCCAGAGTGATTACCAGCAGAACAGATGCTCATCTGACACAGAGATTCATTGTCAAATCTACAGTGGTCAAGGAAAGAGATGGATGAATCTGTAATGCAAACAAACATGTTAAAGGCAAAATAAGACCCTAAAGGGCTCTGGCATTAAAAAAATGGCAATTTTTATTGTTCTTTCTTGCAGTTCAACAACTAGGCCAGTCCACAGTTACAGTATGTTACACAGAATATACATTCAAACAGAACAATGTGGGAAATTCTCACTGCATTTATAGAGTTTGTTGAGTTCAATCACATCATATTCACTCATCTCCAGAAGTTGACCAATCACATCTTGGAACTCAGGACGCTTGGTAATGATTGTGGATCCATTACCGTTGCTGAGGGCATTTTTATCATAATGCATCACAGAGTAGTAGTCATATGGGGTGTCTTGGGTGGTGGACACGTTCTTACTGTATTTATTGAAATTCCTCTCATTCCCTGAAAATAACAACTAGGGCAGTTATCAAGGTTAATGTTCCTAAGGAATGGCTTATATACAATATTTACATTGACAGTTCACAGTTCAGTATCAGGTTTAGCAAATAAATCAAATGGAAATTTTAAAATGTTTTTTACGAACATTAAGGGGGGGGGGGGGGTTATTAACCTGTTATGATGTTTTTGAAGTTGATGATCACATAATCATCTCTGTCATATCTTGACTGCTCATGCCAAAATCCCAGTGCATGGAGAAACTCGTGCTCAACAATTGCTTTTATTCCACAGCCATTTCCAATGGAAAGAGTCTGAGCTCTAGAAAATATGTGACCGACATATGACCAACACCTGAAAAAATAAAAAGAGTATATATTAAATAAGCAAACTGAAAATATTTAGATATATCAATCTTGGATTACTAACTGGAAGCATACTGTACCCGTCACGACTCTCCACGGAGATGTAAGAAATGTCTTCTGCTGTTCTGGGCTTAAAGTCAATACATGATTTCAGTTTGAACTGCTCAAACGCTCTCAAAATGACTCCTTTGTAGTTCACACCTATAACCATGGAAAACATGAAAGTTAATTTAAATACTAACTTAAAAGTTTAAGGAACTGTAAGTGAGAAATCCATGTTTTCTTACTGAGAGCCACACTCAGCTCATAGGGTACGGGAATATCCCACCGGAACTGATTCCAAAGAATGGCACTCCTTTCATTAGGCTTTAAAGCAGATTGTTTTAAATATCCTGACAGAACTAGATCTACTGAATTATCCAGTATTGTATTTATATAATGAACACCAAACAGAACTCACCATCATGATGTCTCCTTCTCTGAGATTTAATCCTAAAACCACAAAACAGTTCAGTTCACGGTACGAATGCTTTATGCTTGAATAAAGGATGTTTATAAATAGTTTTTACCTTTGTTTATATCTGGAATGTCCTTCAATTCTCTATTAATGCCTTTGAGGAAAAGTATAAAGGAAAGATAAAGAGAGCTAATCAGAACTGAGTACATTAAGTGCTAGAAAAAAAATAATTTTTGTGAAACAGCCTGAAAAAAATAAAAATAAAACAAAAACAAGCTAAAACAGGATCTTTTACACTACACGCATCTTACATATTACAATAACTTTAACACAGATTAATCTCAGTGACTGTGCTGTACTTACCAACTATATCTGGTGGAGGCTGAAAACATGAGATATGAAAACAACATTCAGACATTAAGAAAAATAGACTTAAAAATCAACAGCACATACTAACAGTTATATCAACAGTTATATACCATTTTTACAGTGACAATAAGCTATCAACTATCCAACTTACCATTAATGATGCTGGGCAAAAAGCAAAACTCAGCAAAAGAAATGCACTTACATGTAAGTGCATTTTCACTGGAAAAAATAAAGATCAGATTTGATTGTTGAGTTATGGAGTTTCATCAAAAATTTGAAGGGGTATATATATATATATATATATATATATATATATATATATATATACATACATATATAAATTATATAATGTTACATCACGTTTAAATATGAATGTCTCAGTTAAATTTAAAACTCACAATATGTTTCAATATATAAAAACTCTATATGCATGCATACCTGTCTTGTCACTAATGCAGCTGAACATAAAACTGTCACTTGGTCACCCGATTGACAGCAAAACTGTTTAGTTTGAACTTGTACTAACAAGTTCTTGTTCATATACAGTCAAGCCCAAAATTATTTATATCCCTGGCAAATTCTGACTAAAAGTTACTTTTATTCCACCAGCAAGTTTTTTTTATTTTTATTAGAAATGACACAGATGTCTCCCAGAAGATAAGACAATGTACAAGAGGCATCATTGTGGAAAAAAATATTACTCATCTTTTGTTTACATTTGAACAAAAAGTGGCATGTCCAAAATTATTCATACCCTTCTCAATTATCAATAGAAAAGCCTTTATTGGCTATTATGGCCATCAAATTCTTCCTATAATTGCTGACCAGCTTTTTGCATGTCTCCACTGGTATTTTTGCCCATTCATCTTTAGCGATGAGCTCCGACTCTTTCAGGTTGGAGGGTCTCCTATCACCCTGATCTAAATGTTTTTGTCTGCTTACCATTTCTTCACCACTTTTGCTGTGTGTTTTGGGTTGTTGTTATGCTGAAATGTCCACTGGTGCCCATCTGAAGTCTTCTTCTTTGTCCAGATGAGCATTTACGAAGGCCAAGCAGGCTTTTGTGTGCCTTATCTGGAGAAGTGGTGTCCTCCATGGTCTGTGTCCGTGGAACCCAGCGGTGTGCAGTGTACATTGGACTGTCTGCCTTGAGATGTTGCCACCAGTCCAGATTCATCAGGATGGCCTTGGTAGCGATCCTTCTGACCACGTCCGACCACGAGATTTTTCACAGTGCGGAACGTCTTGTATTTAAAAAAAAAAAAAATTGCCCTGTAGCCACTGGAACTTCAAAACATTTAGATATGGTCTTATAGCTCTTTCCTGACTTGTGAGCAGACACAATGCTTGGCCGCAGGTCCTCAGTGAGCTCCTTTGTATTAGCCATGACTGTCCACAAACCAACAGAGAGCAGAGAGCGTCTGTTTTTTTACCTGTTGAGTTGATTAAAACAGTTGTTCCCAATGAATCAGGGTAATTACGATGCTTTAGAACAGCTTGGACTATTTGGAATGGTACGGAACTTTGGATAGATTGTGACAGTTTGCAAAGGGTATGAATAATTATGGACATGCCACTTTTTGTTCAAATGTAAATAAAAGCTGAGAAATATTTTTTTTTCCACAAAGGTGCGGTTTTGGATCTGGCATAGTTTGTGTCAGTTTAGGTTAATCAGCTGAGTTATCCTTTTTTTATGGAATACACCCCCGCTATTTGGTGCATATGATGATCAGTTGCTGCAGCCTTGTCCATTAAGTCAAATAACATCCAGATGCTTGACCAGAATCACCACTACATCACCACTGGCCCTGCGTTGGTTTCTTCCAGTCAGAATCTGATTATTTTTATGTCATGTAATGTGTTGATATGTAGCATTTTGCCTATTACCTGGAAGAGCCTTTCAACAGCCATATTTAGTTGTAACAGATGGCTCTGAAACATTTGAACTAAAAAATAGTGTCTGAAAGTAAGTTGTGGTCAGATGTGTATAAATGTAGATTTTTGTAAATCAAGTCTGAAATCAGTTTTGCGAATTACCTTTTTGCACAAACACTCCCTGTAATTGCATTGCCTGATAAGGCAGTGAGCAAATCAGCTGCTTTCGGATGCAATGGTTTGAACGCATTTTTTTTTTTTTTACTTTAGGCAAAATTACAAAACCTAAAAGGAAACAACACTGAGTCATCATGACGTTAGATACAAAAATATAAAAATGTTATGGCACTTTCAAATGCAACCCTGAGGCTCTTTACACAAGGTGCAAAATGCTGTAATTTACTATTTGCACCTTGTATTCCATTATAAAACAGAATAATATAATAACAACATATTTAGCGTATATGATTATATTTATTCAAATCATACTGCTGCCTTACTATTCCTAAAGCCCACCCATTCACCTAGCCCTAACCCTTACAGCCTGCAGATCAGTAAAGCTGTCCTCCAAAAAGGTACAGGCAATAGGAGCCATAGTTTTGTGAATTGTAAAAACGTCTGATCAGTGGTGCTTCCAGCTGTGTGTAGCCTACTGTGCATACCATGTGCTACTGATAGACCACTCTGTCACTGAAACATCTGAAGCAGTTTTGAAGTGAGTTAAAAAAAAAAACGGTTTCAAGATATTAAAGAACTGATAAAACAAATACTCAGTTACAAATATTACAAAGGCTACTTTATTAGTAAATAAAAAGCTACTTTATGAGAAAATTAAGCTACTGCTGTGTCAGTTGTTTTCTTTAACCCAGTCTCATAAAAATAAGTAGCCTACCTCTGGGTACTTTTTAGAAGCACCAGTTTTACACTGCGGTCATTTCAGAAAAACACGGTCAAGCCAGCCGCGATCGATTTTATCATGAGCGCATATTAGTCCGGTAGTTACAGGTGTTGTGCCCAATTCCGACCCCCTAGCTGCAGACTACCCCCTCTTCGCGTGCACGCGGACAGTACCGTTGTGCTTCCTGTAGATGGCAGTTAAAACATCATTCCATAGGTGTATCAGACCCATTTTAGTGACTTTTTAGGTATTTAGATAGAAGAAATGAGGGGGGTCAAATCCAGGCAGGTGGGTTAAAATGGGCCTGCCAAAATAACACCCCCCTAAACACTCAATCTGTCACGATGCAGGCAGGAACACACGAACAACGACGTAAATAAAAGACGTATATTTAATAAATCCAACGGAATACAGGCAGACACAGGAACACCAGGGGAAAACATCCATATAACATTAAAGACCGACAAGAATACAGGGGAAAACACACACCTTAAATACACAGACTGATTACAAAATCCAGGTGACAACAATGAGGGAGAAACCAAAATACTCAGAACTGCGGGGGAAAATGGGAGAAACCAACATGAAAGTCCGGGGGTGTGACACAATCTGCTTTTGTAGATAGAATTAAATGTGTAAATTCACATACAGTTTTGCCATTATAGGTGTATCAGACCCATTTTAGTGACTTTTTAGGTATTTAGACAGAAGAAATGAGGGGGGCAGGTGGGTCAAAATGGGCCTGCCAAAATAATACCCCCCTAAACACTCAATCTGCTTTTGTAGACAGAATTAAGTGTGTGATTTTACATACAGTACTGCTATTATAGGTGTATTAGACCCATTTTAGTGGCTTTTTAGGTATTTAGACAAAAGAAATGAGGGGGGGTCAAATCCAGGCAGGTGGGTTAAAATGGGCCTGGCAAAATAATACCCCCCTAAACACCCAATCTGCTTTTGCAGATAGAATTAAATGTGTCATTTTACATACAGTACTGTTATAGGTTATTTTATATGGCACATTTTAGGAATGATTAGGTGGTAATTCCAGGCATGTTGGTGAAAATGGCCCTTTCTAAATAAAAATCCTAATGTAACACTATTTTTGTTATTATTTTAGTGTAAAATTGTATTGTAATATCATATATGTTTCAGTGGAGTTTGGAACATGATATTATATTACGTTTCATATTGAATACAGTGGGCTAATGTGTATTTTTGTTTTTTCATTATTACAATATAGTCTGTATTAATAAATTACACTTCTTCTGTAAAGCATAACACCTTAGAGTAAAATTCGACCAGCACATGGTGATTTTGTCTAAGGAGACAAAAAAAAAAATCTATTAAAATAGATACCGTGTGCATTCTCAAGTCTCGTTTTACGATTAATGTTGACAAGCAATGAATCACGTTTCTGAGTTTACACTGCCACCTGCAGGAAAAAATAGATCAATGAAGCATTTGTTTTAACTACCATCTACTACAGGAAGCACAACGGTACTGTCCGCGTGCACGCGAAGAGGGGGTAGTCTGCAGCTAGGGGGTCGGAATTGGGCACAACACCTGTTCAACACAGAATTTCATTTAGACGCCCAGAACTGAGAGATAATACAACAAAACTGGCCGAAATATTTGCGCGCTATCACGGGGAGTTTGTGAGTTACTGTTGTTTAATACATGACTATAGCCTACCACTGAAATTACCTGAGCAGTTCAATAAATGTTCTAAAAATTCCCACATATTCAATAACATTCAAGCATTCCTTGCCTAGACGGGGCAACAACATAATATAAGCGTCTAAAATGCATGCCATGTAGGATATATAGTTCGGTTGAAAGCTTACCTCTTTTGGCTTGCTGTCAGTGTTGGATAAAAACTGAAAGTAAGAGCTTGTGCCATGAAAGTTGAGTTCGTTACTATGGCAAAATTCGGAAGCGTTCCCCTTCTATAATGTGTAAACGTCCAACAATATTCAGTGATGCAAACTATTCAACTTTTTTTGGTCAAATTTCGCCGTTTTGAATGGAAAGCATGTCTGTCATTTACATGATTCATGTAATTCAAAATTGATTATGACGACGATAGCATTTCTCTGTTTTGCGTTTTCAACAATTCAACTGAAATTAAATAGGTGCATATTTTAAAATAAAATATTATTTGCAGATTAAATTGGTTACTTTACAGAAATTCTTATTCTTGTTTCTTACAGTTTTTCTTCTTTTAATTTATGCCCCTAGATAAATCAATTTAAATCCGTTATTTGTTTAGTTTCTTTAACTAAATACCACTACCATAGTGGTCTGGGTAGGGTTGCACCAGCCATTCGTAAGTTCTTACTTAAATTGGAACGTAAAGTCCACACTAGAGGCTATTAACTACTAGCTAGTTTGTAACTAAACAGTGTTGGGAAGGTTACTTTGGAAATGTAATAGGTTACAGATTACAAGTTACTTGATTTAGAATGTAATAAGTAGTGTAACTTTTCGATTACTTTATAAAAGTAATGCAACTTATTACTTTTCGATTACTTTTCTAAATTTCAAATATTTTCAAATGTTATTCATTTTGAAACATTTAAACTAGGCAGAGTTAATCTTACAGTAGCACTCAACATTGATTATTGTCAGACTTTCAAAATCCTTCATCACTTGAATTAAGTAAGGGATAATATACATTTTTATTTTGCAGTAACAACTGGCTACATTATCAACAGCATTATCCCACTTATTACACAGCTGCTTTATAGATTATGTAGATGTTTAGGTCAAAATTATTAGACACAAAATATTGATCTGAGTAGAAATATTTAAACGCAAAGCTTCCATGAAGAAATCAGTTGCTAGCAAACGGCAAGTTCAATAGACATTTTAGGTATACAGTGCAGTCTTACCTGCGTTTGTATGAAATAAATTGACAGAATTAAGAAATTGTCCACATAATATTGAATTAAGCTTTAACAATTTATTAGCTAACCAAGCACAAAGTTTCCACCAAGAAAAATTATCAAGCATATAGCACTGACTTAAGTTGCCCTGAATGTCATGACTGACCAATCAGAATCAAGCATTCCACAGTACCGTGTAATAATTTAATTTAAAGCACAGCCACCACAATTTCAGACTTTTTTTTTTTTTTTTTTTTTTTTACTTTTTTGGGGGGTCTTTTAATGCCTTTTATTGTGATAGTACAGTAGAGAGATGACAGGAAAGAGCTGGGAGGAGAGAGGGGACCGGGATCGGCAAAGCACCTCGAGACGGGAATCAAACTAGGGTCACCATGAACGCAGTTGCTCTATATGATAAGATAAGATCATAACATAAATAACATCATAAGAAATTGTTTAATAGCTGTGATACTGGGTTTGAAATTAAATGTTTGCATAGTTATGACAGGAAACATGAGCATCTAACAATGCCTCGGAAAAAACTATCTTAAAAAATAAAGTTTATTTATAAACCCAAATAGGAAATAAAACAGTTATCCAATAAGCATGTGTCCTATTTTGGGTTCTAAACTCCTGAAACATTGGTATCTCATTTTAGAGCAGACAATGCAATTTATTGAAGAAGTCAATTAAATCTGTAAGTGGGGGTGAGTGTGTGAAAAAATTCTGATGTAATCCCCTTTGTAATCTCTGGCATTTTTCAGAAGTAACTGTAATTTAATTACAATTTTTTTCTTAGTAACTGTAACTAATTACAGTTACATTTATTTTGTAATTAAATTATGTAATTCCGTTACATGTAACTAGTTACTCCCCAACACTGTAACTAAATCTATACATTATTTGGTTGCACCAGTTGTTCATAAGGCAGGACTTAGCTAGTAGTTCGTAAGCTCTCCGTAAAGTAATGCGTAGTCGCATAATATGACGCTTACACTAAATCATCCAGTAGAAACCTTCAAAATACACGAGCAGAACTATGATTTGTAATTTATCCTTCATTCTAACTTCTTTCGCCTCTCATATCTTCTTCTTCTTATTCCTCTTCGCTCCGGGCGGAGCATAGGGCTTCTACGGTCTGCCTCCAAACAACGCGGTCTTTGCTTTTCCTCTTGGCTTCTTTCCAGGTGATGTTGATTTTCTGGAGTTCGTCTCTGGTGGTTCTTCGCCATGAGTCTTTGGGCCTTCCTCTGCGTCTCGCACCTTGGGGGTTCCATTCAAGTGCGTGTCTTGTGGTGTTTGACTCTGGCTTTCTCAGTGTGTGTCCAATCTATTTCCATTTTCTTCTTTTGACGGTTGTTTCCAGTTCTTCCTGTTCTGTTCTTCTCCACAGCTCCTCATTAGTAATGGTCTTTGGCCACCAGATGCCACATGTCTTAGCTTTTTGTTGATGAATGGTTGTAGTTTGGCCAAAACACCCTTGTTTATTTTCCATGTTTCGCATCCATACAGAAGGATGGTTTTGACACTGGAATTAAAAATCCTTAGCTTTGTTTTCAAGGAAATGGCTCTAGATCTCCAGACTTTATTTAGGGTGGAAAACATTTGTTGTGCATTTCTCTTCCGGGCCTTTACATCATCTTCTGTTCCTCCAGAATTTGAAACTATGCTACCAAGGTAACGGAACTGATCTACTTTCTCGATGGTCTCTTGTCCACATTTGATCACATCGGTATTTGCAGGCGTCTTAACTCTCATTTCCTTGGTTTTGTCCACATTTATTTTAAGACCCACTCTCTCTGCATTTCTCTTCAAGATGTTTACTTTCTGTCTCATATTTGCTACTTTGTGGCTTAGCAAGCACAGGTCATCTGCAAATTCTATGTCCTCTAACTGTCTGGTTAGTGTCCACTGGATTCCTGTCTTCTCGCTTCCATAAGACTCGCGTGTGACCCAGTCCAACAGGACGAGAAACAGCAGAGGGCTTAGCAGGCAGCCTTGTTTTACTCCTGTCTTAACCTCAAATCCTAGTGTTGTTGTTCCATCATGTATGACGCTGGCTTCAAAACCATTATACATCACTTTAATCATCCTGACCATTTTGTCTGGCACTCCATAATGTCTCAGGAGGCTGGTCCACTGAGTCAAAGGCTTTTTCGAAGTCCACAAAGGTCATGTAAAGTCCGGAATTCCACTCAAGGGATTGTTCTATTATTATTCTCAATGTTGCTATTTGGTCGCAACATGATCTTTCGGCTCGAAAGCCTGCTTGCTCGTCCCTTAGCTTTATGGTCTATTGTTTGTTTCATCCTCTCTAGGATTACTCGTGTCATGATTTTGCTTGCAATCACCAGTAGCATGATTCCTCTCCAGTTCTTGCAGTGGCTGAGATCTCCCTTTTTTCCCCTCTCATATACTAATGATAAAAACAAGTTTCCATTAAAAACGAAACAATAATAACATTAGTTTATATGTAAGCTTTTTTTGTCCAGCGTCACATTTGTAAATAACATTCAGAGACTAATTCAAATAAATAAGGATCAATAAAAAAAAAAAAAAAAAAAAAAGAAATGCCATTTATTTATTATTTTATCTGACATGCGCAACACAAAGTGCATAGAGTCGCACTGTAGATGGGGTGTTAAAGACGCGCTAAAAAGAAACGAGTACGTTTATTCACATATTGTTCACTCTCTTAATATGTATGTGAGTGTAAATGTCAGCAGCATCATATATGTCTAAATGATTGAAGGTTGTCGGTTAAAAAAAGAGCATATTGATGCAGTTCACTCAGTCTGCTATTTTATTCCAACCGTTATTCCTGACCAGACGCTTACGTAAATATTTAGTTTATACGTAGAGTTACGTTGAAACTTAGTTTAATGGTGCAACGCAAAAATATTTAGTAGTGCGTAAGTTGTATAACTTAGAGTCCATTTACGTCACAACTAGGCTAAGTTGTAACTTACGCACAGCTGGTGCAACCGGCCCCAGGTCTTTATATTTTCCTCAAAACAATGGGTCCCTCCAGTGTTCTAGACATGATTACGGCCTTTTTTGGTATAAAAAAAGTTAGTTGAAAGAATCACCAGTTATCCAGAGAAGGAGAATAAAAGCCCCCCCCCCCCCCCACGCCATTTTTTTTTACTATTCACTAAAGAAAAAAAAAAGTTTATTTTGTTGTGAAAGTGCATAATATTCTACACTGTCCATAAAATCAGTTTTCATTTCCATTTTATTTTTCAGTGCGCATTTAATAGTTTATAGATAGGCCTATAAGTCAACAGTATGCTAGAAAAAAGATAAATCAGGACAGTTTAGTCAAAAAATAATGTTCTTTGTCATTTACTCGCTGTCATTTTGTATGACTTATAGAACACAAATTGACAAATGTTTCAACTGTTTTTTTTTTTTCATACAATGAAAGACAATAGCACCATTGGACTTTTTTACTTTCAAAACACACTGAGCAAAGACAGTGAAACATGATGGAAGCAACGATGATTTTAATTTGGGGTGGACTACCCAACTCTTGAAGCCAGGAATTTGCTTATAAAAACATCTTTTACAGGAATTTTTTTACAGACACAAGATATCCTGCTGGAAAATCAGTTGAAGAATTATTTAACCTGCTTAGCTGATTTAAAAAGGAATCTGCTGAAAAAATACAGTTTTAGTCTTTCACTTAGAAGAAAGCTGTAGTTGTTTTCTCTAAGCTTCACAATATTTGTGTGAGTGACTTATTTGCTCAGATTGGCTTCATGTTTGGTTACAGGCCATCCGTGGGGTCCAATAAGGACTATGGTAATGACACACACAGGGTCTCACCTGATCCTCCAGCGCACTGCGGCAGCACCTGCTGTGGTTACCTGAGCCAGGTGGCACATGGCTGTTAAACTCAGTGGAATACAGGTAAAACCATGTGACAACACATGTGCTAATCTGTACAATCTTGTTATGTGGAAGTCCTGGATTGTTTTATTTATTTTAAGTATCACACAACAATATCAATATCTTTGGCCAGTGTTTTTTTGTGGATATTTCGCTGTTGTAGGCTCTAAGGCTTTTTAAAATAACTGAAATAAATTGGCAAAATGATACGAAGTTGTGATGTTTCACAGCCAAGTAGTTATTAAAAAATATTAGCACCCTTCAGTTGATCAGAATCAGGCAATCTAGACTGCAGTGTTATACAGTGGACTACTTAGAACATAATACTAGTTCATTTAAAGAATGCAGTACAAACAATGTGCATATCTTGACTGCATGTAACATTAGAAACTGCTTTGTTAGAAGTACTGAATATTGATTTCTGTGAGCATGGTAGGAGGAGAAGTATTATATTGTCTGAAGGAAGCAGACAGAAACGATCTGTATACAAGCAGTTAAGAAAACCTTTGATGTTTACATAAATCTTAAGTAATATACATTGCCATTCAAAAGTTTGGAATCAGTAAGATTTTTGCTCATCAAGGCTGCATTTATTTGATCAGAGATACAGAAAAAAAAACTGTATTATTGTGAAATATTTTTTCAATGTAAAATAAATTTTAAAATGTAATGTATTCCTTTGATGCAAAGCTGAATTTTCAGCATCATTGGACCACAAAACCAGTCATAAGTAGCATGAGTATATTTGTAGCAATAGCCAACAATATAATGTATGGGTCGAAATTATTGATTTTTTTTTTAATGCCAAAAATCAATTGGGTTATTAAGTGATGATTTATTAACAAATTTTGGGAGGAGCACGCACAGATAATTAACATGGCCAGTGCGTCATCAATAATCACTCCCTATCCAATCGGTGTAAGAAGGAATCCTCATAAATAACCAAAGCAGTATACCTTTCTTATCTCATGTTTTTTTTCAGCATTCCTCCACCACCCCGTCTCCTCTCTCCTTCGGTGGAGCGCTTGGGTTCGGGCCGATTGCCGAGCCCGGACCCTCTCCCCAGGCAGGGGGAGTGCCCCGGGCTCGGGAACGAATTTCAAGCTCTCCTGGACAGCACGCCAAATATGTTTATCCTTTTACACCCAGCAAATAGTAAAGACAGAATCTTCATTTCTGGGTGAACTATCCCTTTAAAGGCGTAGAATCCACAACTCAGTACTCACTACTTAATATTCATGAGTACTTTTGAATTAGCTATTTTTACCTCTTACTCAAGTAGTTTTTGGGACGGACAAGTACTTTTTTTTACTCTACTTTAAACTATATTTTTGGAATATAATGGTACTTTTACATGAGTTGATATATTTTAGTACACTAGATATGTCATGTCTTCATTGATTGTTTCAAAATGTGTCTGAATTGTGTTTTGTGGCATTAAACCAATCACAGCTTGACAGAAATCTTAAGCCACAGTTAATGTAAATGTTTTACTTTCATCTCCTCAAATGGTGCTTGTCATTATACAGATGATCAAAACAATTTCCTCACTTCTTTTAGACATCTAAAATAAATGTCTTTTTGTTTATAGTGGAAGCTCCATCATTTGCCACTAGATGCCACCAAAATCTTGCATTTGCAGGCCAAACATGAGTGCATAATCTCCTTTAATAATCATTTTAACATTTCAAGGTTACATTAGTATTTTTAAACAAATAGCATTTATGCAGTGTTTTATCATATTGAAAAAAAAAAACTCTGTTAACCTCTGTTAAGAATGTAAATCATACATTATGAATGAGCTTGACAATAAATTGGTAAGCACTACGATTAAAAATATGATTGAAAATATTCTGATGATTAACTCAATACCAAAAGAAAGCAAACCACCAAGATGATCAGAGAGGAAGCTGTCTTGGCACTGGAATTGCAAAATATGTCCACACATTCACTAAAAGAAAAGAAGTACAAAT
This sequence comes from Garra rufa, assembly GCF_049309525.1. Classification (NCBI taxonomy): domain Eukaryota; kingdom Metazoa; phylum Chordata; class Actinopteri; order Cypriniformes; family Cyprinidae; genus Garra; species Garra rufa. The sequence goes on from NC_133369.1 coordinate 28,470,179, forward strand.
GTGACGATAAACATTATTACTGCAATAGGGGAAACAAATCTGATATTTTGATGATGTCCATCTATAATGTGCATGCAGTAAATCGCTTTACAAACAAATCAGTGACTCAAAAACATAAACTGCAACTGATTGACAAACAAATGACTGTTTTGAGGCAGTTCTGTTAATGAATCATTCAAAAAGACAAGTTACTGTTTTGCCAAGACACAAGCCCTTGGTTAATTCAGCCAATAAATCTATCAGAGACAGACTTGTACACGTTTGCGGATATCCTCAATTCCATTTAATAAATAAAGCAAATATGGATTGTAACCGAAAGAACATCCATATGAATCATTATCAAATCAAACTTATGTGTGTGTGACTCTGGACAAGTAGCACGGGTATATTTGTAGCAATAGCCAAAAATACATTGTATGTAAAATTATAGATTTTTCTTTTATGGCAAAAATCATTAGTATATTAAGTAAAGATCATGTTCCATTAAGATATTTTGTAAATTTACCATAAATATATAAAAACTTAATTTTTGATTAGTAATATGCATGCCCAAAAACTTCATTTGGACAACTTTAAAGGTGATTATTCATAAATAATCGAAATTATTCATACCCCTTCATTTTTTTTTTCACATTTTGTTATGTTGCTGCCTTATGTTGAACTACTTTAAATTACTTTTCCCCACATCAATCTACACTCCCTACTCCATAATGGCAAAGCAAAAAATAGGTTTTTAACATTTGTGCAAATTTATTAAAAATAAAAAATTGAAAAGATCCTGTTGCATAAGTATTCATACCCTTTTCTGGGACACTCTAAATTTAGCTCAGGAGCATTCATATTGCTTCTAGATGTTACTACACTTCGAGTGGAGGTAAACTGTGGCAAATTCATTTGAATGAGTATGATTTAGAAAGGCACACACCTCTCAGAAAAGGTCTAACAGCTGAAAATGCATATCAGAGCAAAAACCAAGTCCTGAGGTCAAGATAACTGCCTGTAGAGCTTAGTCACAGACTTGCGTTAAGGCAATGATCTAGGGAAGAGTTTGGAAAAAAATCTGCTGCATTGAAGGTTCACAGAAGCATGTAGCCTCCATTATCGATAATTGAAAGACGATTGGAACAACTAGGACTCTAGAAAATGTCTGCCAGCCCCCATCCAAGCTTGAGAGGTGAAAAGGTGAGGCAAAGAATGGCAGATATTTGCCAAATGCAGATGTGCAAAGCTTGTCACATCATACCCAAAAAGACTTGAGGCTGTAAAGGTGCTTCAACTAACTGAGTTAAGTGTATGAATACTTATGCAATGTACTTATTTCAGTGTTGTTGTTTTTTTAATAAATTTGTAAAATTTGCAAATCTGGTTTTTGCTTTGTCGTTATTATGGTGTATGGAGTTTAAATTGATGTGGGGAAAAACTAATTTAAAGCAGTTTAACTTAATGCTGCAACAAAACAAAATGTGACAAAAATGAAGGGGTATGAATACTTTTGCAAGGCACTGTATTTGTAGCAAAAGCCAAAAAACATTGTATGGGTCAAAATTATTGATTTTTCTTTTATATTCTCTATATTTTCTTTTTTATTATTTTCTTAGCTTTCTTTTCTTTAGTTTTCATAAAGATCATGTTCCATTAAGATATTTTGTAAATTGCCTACCGAAAATATATACAAATTTTTTGATTAGTAACATGCATTGCAAAGAACTTCATTGACTGACAACTGACAACTTTAAAGGCAAATTTCTCAATATTTTGATTTTTTTTGCACCCTCAGATTCCAGATTTTCAGAGAGTTGTATCTTCTGAACCTATAACTATGAGACTATGTCTTACCCCTTAGTGGTTCCCTGTGTTGTTGTTTTAGTTGTAGAGGTCATATGAGGTGTAGGAAGAACACTAGTAAAAAAGAAAAGAAAAAAAAAATGAATGAAATTATTTGAATAATTTTATACCTGAATGTGTTTTGTTAAATGTACTCTAGTGTGTGTTGTGTATAACAGCACACTTTACCCATTACTATATTCACAATATATTATTAAAAACCTTTTACAATTGTTTGGTCACATATCGCAGTGATACAGTAAAGAAGATAAAATGGGACTATGAGACTCTTACCCCTTAGTGGTTCCTGGTGTAGTTGTATTTCTTGTTGTTGTTACTGCTGTTGTTTTTGTAGTTGTAGAGGTCATCTGAGGTGTAGAAGAAACTCTAGTAAACAAAACAAAACAAAAAATAAATAAAAAATAAAACTATAAAATAAAATTAAATAAAAACTGTGAGATTTATATCATTAGATGCAAAAATGTTGTTGCATGTCACTGTTCTGTTATGTCAATGGCTACGTGTTCCAGCAGAAGGATGCCACTTTGAAATAATAAAATTATTTATAAATAATGTTTTAGTGAAATGTGTTCTTCATGTTTTTAATAAAAATTTTTACTTTAAGGTATAAGTGCTGTAATGCAAATATACTCTAGTGTGTGTTATGTCTAATTTTTGATTAGTAATATGCATCGCAAAGAACTTCATTCTGACAACTTTAAAGGTGATTTTCTCAATATTTAGATTTTTTTGCACCCTCAGATTCCAGATTTTCAAATAGTCGTATCTTCTGAACCTAAAACTATTAGACTATGTCTTACCCTTTAGTGGTTCCTCCTGTTGTTGTATTAGTTGTAGAAGTCACCTGAGGTGTAGGAAGAATACTGGTAAAAACAAACAAACAAAAAAACAAACAAACAAATACTGTGAGATTTATATCATCAGATGCATCAAGGACATCTGTTATATCAAGGACTGTGTGTTCCAGCAGAGGGATGCCACTTTAAAATAATACAATTATTTAAAATAATATTTGAGTAAAATGTGTCCTTCATGTTTTTAATATGAAATTACTATTTAAAATACATATAAATTACTATTTAGAATATATAAATATACTCTAGTGTGTGTTGTGTCTAACAGTGCACTTTACCTATATCCAAAATATATTATTAACAACATTTCACAATTGATTGGTCACGGTTGTAGATTTTTATGACACATCACGTGCAAAACTCTCTTGCAAAAATTTCCCTGAACCCCTCTTGAGCACCATTTTTTCAAATTTTTAATGTAGTAATATATTCAATTTTGAATTAGGGTACAAGAGAGGTTAAAAGGATATTTACCTTGGAGCACATGGTCCCTGTTGGACACTTGCTTCAGAAGTAACATTAAAGTTCTTCACTGTCACTTTAGGGCACTGTAGAGAGTGATTCTGAAGAAGTCCTGAAATATCTGGATTGGTAAACAACATTTATATAAATGTTCAGAAATTGGGACACAACTGAAATCTATTATTGCTGCCTTGTCATTATCTTGTTCGGTTACTTCCCAAAACCTACCTTGCATGGTAAAGAGAATTATGATGTCGCCACCCTTGATAAACTCTCTTCTGGTAAGATCATCTTTCATTGTGGCATATTGATAACCCCAAAAAACACCCACATATACAGTCTCATCGCCAATGACGACGTGAGTTCCATTATTACGAGAATCTTCCCAGTAATTACCGCCATCTGTTACAACAAAATATATCTTTTATGCCCTTCAAAGCTACATAATTACCTTGATCTTGAGTTAAATAATATTGTGTGAGAAAAAAAAAAAAACTGATTCTCACCGGAAGAAACCAAAGTAGGGTCAGTTGTGAAGCTTTGCTCAGAGGACATGCGCTTCTGTATGTGTGGATTCTGGTCAAGTACCTGGAAGGTTATTTGTCTCCAAGGACAAGGCCACTGCAGCTGGTCATCATATGCACCAGATACCAGACGAACATATATTGAAAGGTAATTCTGATACACACCTAGGCGAGCCTGAAAGCGATAGCCCTCACTGGAGTAATACAACGGACTGTACATCCGAGTGTTAGACACACTGTTGTTCAAAACCTTCTCGAAGTCTCTTATCTGCCATGTGTGAGGACACTCAGTCTCTGAAATATTGATATCATCCAGTGAAAATCCTCCACTGGAGTTTCCAGCTCCTTTACGGGCTTCAAATACAACTTGGAAGGTTTTATTTGCATTCAGTGGCACATGATGCAGCTTCCAGTAATTACCAGGGGGTCCTGCAAGAAAATAAACTCTAACTTAAGAAAGGCAAGGAACATTTTGATATACAGGCCTATATGTTTTATAAGTATTTGAACAAAAACAGACCTGTGATTTGATCCATAAGTCTGAGAGTTCCTCTGTTGTCTGCTTCATTCTGGTACTCTCGGATCCAGATGTTGAGCTGGTCAGACTCATGACCACTGTGATAGTAGTAGAACTGCAGACACTGGACTTTGCAGTCTCTTTTAGGGGTCATTGTCTTGCTCTCTATTCTAGCTACATCCCCCTTGTTTCTCCCCTCAGTGCTGAAGTGCATGAAGAAAGACATCCCTGCAGACATTAAAACAATAAGAATATAGTTTATCTTACACGCTTTCTGTAAAAAAAAAAAAAGCACACACTGCCAAAACAGACATGTTTTATTTACAGACTGACTGTAACAGATCTCACCATTTTGTTCTTTGCCCAAGTATGTGTGGTCGGTCACATTGATGCCACTCACTGACTTCACTCTCTGCCAGCCAAAAGCAGCAGCAGAACAGACGCTCATTTGACACAGAGACTCATCATCAAAACTACAGTGATCAAGAAAAGAGATGGACGAATCTGTAATGCAAACAAACATGTTTAAGGCAAAAAAACAATTCATTACAACTTCTATTTATAACATGTTTTTTTTTTTGGAAAATATGGTTGTGATAAGTGTTATTATATCTTTTACATATGCCACAAATGAAATACTCACTGCATTTATAGAGTTTGTTGAGCTCAATCGCATCATATTCACTCATGTCCAGGCGTTGACCAATTACATCTTGGAACTCAGGACGTTTAGTAATGATTGTAGATCCATTACCGTTGCTGAAGGCATTTTTATCATAATGCATCAGAGAGTAGTAGTCATATGGAGTATCTTGAGTGGTGGACATGTTCTTACTGTATTTATTGAAATTGGGCTTAAGACCTGAAATTAAAGACTAATGGAATTATTGATGTAGTTGTTTATAAGAAATGGCTTAATAATTAATTTAACTACTTAAATAATGGACTGGACACTGCAATCAGTATGTGTGTATAAATCAAGTAATCAAAGGACTGTTTTACTTTTTCCCCTTAAAGTCAATTGAAGTTTAAAAACAAAATAATAATACTAGTTAAAAAATATACAGGGCAACCTGTAATGATGTTTTCAAAGTTAATGGTCACATAATCATCTCTGTCATATCTTGACTGCTCATGCCAAAATCCCAGTGCATGGAGAAACTCGTGCTCAACAATCCCTTTTATTCCACAGCCATTTCCAATGGAAAGAGTCTGAGCTCCAGATGTACAACCGACATATGACCAACACCTGAAAAACAAGAGAGACAGCACATTCATATAACAAATACACTAGATTTCAAATGACATTTTCACAAAAAAGAAACTGAAAACTTTAAAATAACACAAATGGAAGAAATATGTGCCAGTAGTGACCAAACAACATGGTGATGTCTTATTTTCTTTTATATTTTATTGTCTGTCTATAAAATCAATATGTGTCCATATATTATATTTTGCAAAAGCCATTACAAGCAAAGTCAAATGTGCCCAGTCTTTTGACTCGGAGTTTATTCATTCATACATTCAGTATAGTATAGTGTAGGCTACATACTGTATATTACTATGTATTGCTAATATTGTTTATTACTAACTGGAACCGTACTGTACCCGTCACAACTCTCCACAGAGATGTAAGAAATGTCTTCTGCTGTTCTGGGCTTAAAGTCAATACATGATTTCAGTCTGAACTGCTCAAACGCTCTCAAGATGACTCCTTTGTAGTTCAAGTCTATAACAACAATCAAAAACAATAATAAAAAACAATATATA
>NC_133369.1:28476650-28496933 GCF_049309525.1 Garra rufa
GTATATGTATATGTATCTATAATATAGAAAAAGAAGTATGGCATGCTTCTTCTTTGCATCTGTGTGGTGACTCATGGTTTCGGAGCTGACTGGATTTACAAGTGCGGTTTTGGATCTGGCAAAGTTTGTTCGAGTTTTGGGTTATTCATCTGAGTTCAGCATGTGATAGATCTGATTATTCTTTTAACAGCCATATTTATTTGTAACAGATGACAGGTATTACTGACACAGTCTTGGAACATTTGAACTAAAAAATAAAAATGGTGTCTGAAAGTCAGTTGTGGTCAGTTGTGTATACATGTAGATTTTTGTAGCTCATTGAACTGTTATGTTGCCTTACAAGTCTGTCAGAAATCAGTTTTGCGAATTACCTTTGTGTACAAACACTCCCTGTAAATGCATTGCCTGATATAGTCAGCTGCAAATATGGCTTGACCCAAAAAAAAATTTTAACAAAAGGTTTCTCAGTGGTTTACAGTAGTATCAGATGTACTTAAAAACATACTAAAAGTTTACCAAAGTTTGACTCCAAGAAACGCCCCATTTTCAAAATGGCGGCCGTCAGGTCCTTAAAATGACCATTACTCCTTTATATTCCTCCTAGACCAGGAATACTGGTGCCTGATACATGTTTTGGCCATGTAATATTTTAATTAGCATATATGCATGATAGATACAGGTGCATCTCAATAAATTAAAATGTCGTGGAAAAGTTCATTTATTTCAGTAATTCAACTCAAATTGTAAAACTCGTGTAATAAAGGGGTCATCGGATGCCCATTTTCCACAAGTTTATATGATTATTTAGGGTCTTAATGAAAATTCTGTAATATACTTTGGTTAAAAATTCTCAATAGTAGTGTAAAAAACACCCTTTTACCTTGTCAAAATCAGCTCTGCAAAATATCAGCTCATTTTATCGCATGGGCTCTTTAAATGCAAATGAGCTCTGCTCGCCCCGCCCCTCTCTGCTGAGGGATTATGAGCTGTAATGTTTACTTTAGCCGCATTTAGCCACGTTTAGCTGCATTTAGCCGTGTTTAACGGCGAAACTTGCCAACAAGCACATTATTAAGATTCACACGAACAGAGATGCATGTGAAGATCGGGATTGGTGATTTCCTTTTTAAAACGAAAGTAACATTGTCCTCTACCTCTTAAGCAGCTCAGATGTCGGGAGCAAATGACTACTGCTATGTTCATTATTACATCCAACAACAGAACATCTCAATCGCTCAATTAGAGTCTTCCTCTGCACCTCGACACAATGGCAATCGTATTCGGATTGTTTCAGCTTGGTGAAGCTGAGAATGACCTGATTTTAAAAAGGGGATATTACTTTTAAAGATTAAAAAAATTCCACTGGGTGGATTTTTACCACTGGGTGGTTGTGTACACAAACTGCCAACACACATTAATGTTCAAACAACATGTAAAAGTTAGTTTTGCGTCCGATGACCCCTTTAAATAAATTCAATGCACACAGACAGAGGTAGTTTAAGTCTTTAGTTCTTTTAATTGTGATGATTTGGCTCACATTTAACAAAAACCCACCAATTCACTAACTCAACAAATTAGAATATGGTGATTTGCCAATCAGCTAATCAACTCAAAACACCTGCAAAGGTTGAGTCTTCAAAATGCTCTCTCAGTTTGGTTCACTAAGCTACAAAATCATGGGGAAGACTGCTGATCTGACAGTTGTCCAGAAGACAATCATTGACACCCTTCACAAGGAGGGTAAGCCACAAACATTCATTGCCAAAGAAGCTGGCTGTTCACAGAGTGCTGTATCCAAGCATGTTAACAGAAAGTTGAGTGGAAGGAAAACGTGTGGAAGAAAAAGATGCACAACCAACCGAGAGAACCGCAGCCTTGAGAGGCTTGTCAAGCAAAATCAATTCAAGAATTTGGGTGAACTTCACAAGGAATGGACTGAGGCTGGGGTCAAGGCATCAAGACGTGTCAAGGAATTTGGCTACAGTTGTCATATTCCTCTTGTTAAGCCACTCCTCAACCACAGACATTGTCAGAGGCATCATACCTGGGCTAAGGAGAAGAAGAAATGGACTGTTGCCCAGTGGTCCAAAGTCCTCTTTTCGGATGAGAACAAGGTCCTGGAGTCCGGTGGAAGGGTGGAGAAGCTCATAGCCCAAGTTGCTTGAAGTCCAGTGTTAAGTTTCCACAGTCTGTGATGATTTGGGGTGCATTGTCATCTGCTGGTGTTGGTCCACTGTGATTTTTTTTGAAAACCAAGTCACTGCACCCGTTTACCAAGAAATTTTAGAGCACTTCATGCTTCCTTCTGCTGACCAGCTTTTTAAAGATGCTGATTTCATTTTCCAGCAGGATTTGGCACCAGCCCACACTGTCAAAAGCACCAAAAGTTGGTTAAATGACCATGGTGTTGGTGTGCTTGACTGGCCAGCAAACTCACCAGACCTGAACCCCATAGAGAATCTATGGGGTATTGTCAAGAGGAAAATGAGAAACAAGAGACCAAAAAATGCAGATCAGCTGAAGACCACTGTCAAAGAAACCTGGGCTTCCATACCACAGACTGATCACCTCCATGCCACACTGAATTGAGGCAACAATTAAAGCAAAAGAAGCCCCTACCAAGTATTGAGTACATATACAGTAAATGAACATACTTTCAAGAAGGCCAACAATTCACTAAAAAGGTTTTTTTTTTTATTGGTCTTATGAAGTATTCTAATTTGTTGAGATAGTGAATTGGTGGGTTTTTGTTAAATGTAAGCCAAATCATCACAATTAAAAGAACCAAAGACTCAAACTACTTCAGTCTGTGTGCAATGAATTTATTTAATACACAAGTTTCACAATTTAAGTTGAATTACTGAAATAAATGAACTTTTCCACAACATTCTAATTTATTGAGATGCACCTGTAAGTGATTACAAGTACAATTATATATTAAAGCAATTTGAAATGAGTGACCATTTTAGAGGGTTCACACACAGGCCTCTGTTCGGGCTAATTCAGCGTTGTTTATAATCAAAATTATACAACTCCAATTTAAGGAACTTTGGGGTACAATAACTTTCACATTGAATGTCAAGTCTGTTTTAGCAAAAAAAAAAAAAACCTGTATGTGTCCAAAAACATATACTGAGTAGGAGTTAGATGACATAGGCTAAATTGTTTACATCCCTGGCTCACCCCAAACAAAGATAAAAACTTACAGTAATCTCACAACATTATGTATTACATAAGTATGTAATCATATCAGTGCAATTTAGACGAGTCCAGTGGATTCATAGACCCAGAAAACATGGGGTTAGACACCAAGATTACTTGGCTAGGTCAAATAATGAAGGAGTTAGGATATTTAGGGTTTTCTGCCCATCTTGGACGCCATCTTGAAAATGACACCTTTCTTGTGGTCAAACTTTGGTAAACTTTTAGTATGTTATTAAGGACACCTAATCCTACAAAAAACAGCTAAGGAAACCTTTTGTTAGAATTTTTTTAGGGTTAGGTGTTGTTTTTTTTTCATATATGCAGCCGCCTAATAAGGCAGTGAGCAAATCAGATGCAATGGTTTGAATGCATACTTTCGAGCAAACCAGAATCAGAATTCATGTTGAGAGTTTCTTATAACTGCAAACTAGTTGCCATTGGAAAGTAAAGGCATGGTGGTATTTCACAAATACAGATAAGCTTAGCTAGTAAACATAATCTCAAACATGATCTTAACTTCTGTTCTGAAGCTAGTTTGAAGACTCCAACTGTGGTACAAACAGGATATACCTTTTTAGCTGATATTTTAGAATCAGAATCAGAAAGAGCTTTATTGCCAAGTATGCTTGTGCATACATGGAATTAGTTTCAGTGTCATTAGCTTCCAGTACACAGAGACAACAACAACACAGAGACAATAAAAAATAAGATGAGAATAAGAAAATACACATATGTAAATATAAATAGACAAAAATTAGTATGTAAATTATGTAAATGTAAATTTGCATTTAAATGTGTACTATTGGTTTAAATATATAAAAAATGTCTGCTTATGGCATCTGGGTTTTTTATTTTAGGCAAATTACAAAATCTACAAGGAAACAACACTGAGTCATCATGGGGTTAGATACAAAAATATGAAAATGTTATGGCACTTTCAAATGCAACCTTAAGGCTCTTTACAAAAGGTGTAAATGCTGTAATTTACTATTTGCACCTTGTATTCCATTATAAAACAGAATAATATAATAACAACATATTTAGCGTATGATTATATTTATTCAAATCATACATGAATGGTGCTAAAACACAGGTTTAATACGTGAAACCTGGCACACATTTTATACGTTGATATAGGTATAGGTATACGTATTGCTGTGTTTATTAGGTTGCTTCAGGTACGTATTGCGGCGATTCAGAGTTCAAACATCCAGGGACTGTTGCTAAAATTCAATGCTTTATCGTATTTTGGAAATATGCCCTACACCAGACCTACCCAATAGTGTAATATCGGCAAAACCGATATAAAAAAGCATTTTCCTTGTGTGTAGATTTGAACTCTTGTCGAACCATAGTTATACTGGATTTGAACCAGAGCTCTTCACCTCTCAAGTACATCTCCAAACTGTGTGAGCTACCAAACAAACCTTCAGTCTATGAAACCCTATAGATATGAAGCTGGATATGTCATGCTAACATTCAAAAGCATCAGTTTTCAAATCTCCCAGCATATTAAAATTGTTATTACAATATAGTCATTATATAATATTCTTCAAGTAATTGTGCGAAAATTACGCTTTATCAAAACTCATGTAATTCCTCCAGGTACCAACAGACACAAGTGGCTTTCTCAACTGATGGATTTATTGAATCCAGGGGGGTGTTCCATAAAACAAGTTTACCAAATAAGTCAGGCTTATTTCAGTTAGTCTGACTTATTTTGAGGCAAATCAAGTGACAAAAAGTCAGACTAACTGAAATAAGCCTAGCTTATTTGGTAAACTTGTTTTATGGAACACCCCCCAGCTTGGTCAGGATCATAAACACACCGTGAAAACTAAAAGCACAGAACAAACAATAATTAGCTTAAAGAAAGAAATTTGCCAGATAAAACTATTTTGACAAATACAACATACAAAACAATACCTCGTTGGCTGAGTAGAGGAATTAGTTTTAGTCTTCTTCTTTTTGTTTATCTTATTTCTCTTAGACTTAGCTTAGTGACCACACTTTAGTCATGCATCTTTCTTTTTTCTTGTGAGATCGCTTCTTCTGAGGAAATTAACCTCTACTCTGCATACAAAGCTCACTCCAATGCTACAGCGCCCCCTGGTGGCACTCAACGGTAATAATAATACAGAAAATGAATAGAAACGAAAATGTGGCAGTAACACTCCCACCAATCTCACAACTCTTGCTGTGGGATTTCTATGACGTACATTCAGACTGACAAACCGAACATGAAAATAAACACAAACCCTTAGTCTGCTTCTGGCAATAACTTTATGAATAGGTCGTTCTAATGAGACTGTTTTAGTCACAAGTTTACTGTGTTTGTCATATGTCCTTTCACTAACCAAAAGTCGAACCTTTCTTACTTTGTTATCAGTTCCTGGATAGACATCAGTGACTTTGGCTAGCTTCCATTCATTACGTGGTTCCATGTCATCTTGTAGAAGCACTACATCATTTATCTTCAGATTCCTTCTGTGCACATTCCACTTCTGTCTTGGTTGCAAGTTGAGCAAATATTCTTTCCTCCAACGGATCCAAAACTCATTGGCTAAATATTGTACTCTTCTCCATCTTTTTTGAAGACACAAATCTTCTTTCATAAACTCTCCTGGAGGAGGTTGAACAATGGTTGACTTCATAGTGAGAATGTGGTTGGGCGTTAATGGCTCAGGACCTGTTGGATCACTTAAATGCTCGATGGAAAGTGGTCTACTGTTGACAATCGCCATGACCTCGTACAACAAGGTTCTCAAGGATGTACTGTCGAGTCTCTTTGCTGACTGGTCAAGGATGGCTGAAAGAACACTATGGATGGTCCTGATCTGTCTTTCCCATACTCCACCCATATGGCTTGCTGAAGGGGGAATCATGAGAAATTCACATCCAAGTGCTTTTACTTTCTCCTGATTCATTTCTTTCATGAGATCTGCGAGTTCTTTCTGGGCACCAATGAAATTGGTTCCTCTGTCACATCTCAGCTGACACACATTTCCTCTTATTGTGATAAATGCTCTCAAAGCATTTAGGAATGCGTCTGTACTCAGGTCGTCTACTACTTCAATATGTATGGCTCGTGAACATAGGCAGGTTAGTATGAGTCCATATCTCTTGAGCTCCTTTGGTCCATCTTTGACGTATATTGGTCCAAAGCAATCCATTCCGACATAAGTGAAAGGCGGGGAAGGCTCTGTTCGGTCTACTGGCAAATCTCCCATACTTTGATTCTCTGTTTTCCTTCTGTATTTGCGACATCTGACGCATTTGAAGATGTATGATGAAACTGCACGGCTGCTTCCAAGAATCCACCAACCGTTTGCACGCAACTCATTCATCGTCATTCCACGACCTTGATGTTAAACCTTCGAGTGAAAATGTCTGATCAGCAAAGTTGAAATATGACTGTCCTTGGGAAGTATGGCTGGATGTTTCACATGCTGGTGTAGCACAGCTTGACCCAAACATCCACCCACTCTGAGGATTCCTTCTTCGTCCAGAAACGGACTTAGTTTGTACAGTTTATGATCTGTGGTCTTGGAAACTGTTTTCTTTGATTTTAGACTCTTTATCTCTTCTGCGAAAGCTTTCTCTTGGACAAGTTTGATGACAAACAGTTCAGTTTGTTTTCTCTCTTCCAAAGTTGTACTTTCATTGGTCCTTTGTATATCACCCTTGTGTTCCCTGGCCTTTCTTCTCAAGATTGCAAGTGCTCTTATCAATCTGGACCATTCTGAGAACTTCTAAAATCTGCAGAAAATAGTTTGCTCTTCCTTTGCATTGATGGTATACACAGAAGCTTTACGAAGTTCTGGATCATTTTCCCTGATCTTCTCCCAGAGAAATGCTGGCCCCTCAAACCATTCAGAGGACTTCAGTTGTTCTGCGGTTAAGCCTCGAGACACATAGTCTGCAGGGTTCTGCTCTGATGCGACATACGCCCATTATTCTGGCCTTGTGCTTGACTTGATCCTTTGTATGCGATTCGCTACGAATACTAGAAACCTTTTGGCATCATTATTTATGTAGCCGAGAACAACGGTGGAATCTGTCCAGAAAAACTCTGCAATGTCTGGGATTTCAAGCTCTGCCCTGAGTAGATCACTGACTCTAACTGCAACAACTGCTGCTGAGAGTTTGAGTCGAGGGATAGTTGTGACACTAGTAGGTGTGACTCTTGACTTGGCCATTACCAAGCAACAATGGACTTGATCTGATTGGTTAATGATTCACAGGTAAGTACAAGCATCATATCCATTGAAACTGGCGTCTGTGAAGTGATGAAGCTCGTAGCTTTTAACCTGACCAAAATCTGTAGGAATGAAACATCTTTGAATCTGCATGTTGGCTAAACTTGGAAGGTCTTTAATCCAGGATTCCCACTGGGGTTTTAAGTGCTCTGGAAGCTCGTGGTCCCACTCAACCTTATCCTTGCACATTTGCTGGAGAATCTGCTTTCCCAAGAGGACGAACGGTGCAATAAACCCCAGGGGATCGTAAACGGAGGCGACAGTAGAAAGTACACCTCTTCTTGTAAGGGGGTTCAACTTGACTTGAACTCTGAATTTGAAAGTGTCTGAAGTGACGCACCATTCAACTCCGAGAGCCGTTTCAATGCGTAGTAAACTTAGAGACATGTCAAGGTCTTTCACTGTGGCACACTCTTGTTCTGGAATAGTGGACATAACTCTCTCACTATTACACACAATTTTGTGGAGTCTCAACTTTCCTTTGGAACAGAGCTCTCTTGAGTCTTTGATGAGCTGAATGGCTTCACTTTCAGTTGGAACGCTTGCCAAGCCATCATCAACATAAAAGTTTCTCTGTATGAAATGTATGGCATTTTCTTGGAATTGACCTTGTCCTTGGGCCACAAGGTGTTTTAGGCCAAAGTTGGCACAGCCTGGAGAAGACGCTGCTCCAAAAAGATGGACCTTCATACGGTAAACTGATGGTGAAACTTCTAACTCTCCCTTCTCCCACCAAAGAAACCTTAAATAATCCTGGTCTTCCTTTGCGACATGGAACTGGTGAAACATCCGCTCTATATCACACACGAATGCGACAGAATTTCTGCGGAAACAACAAAGAACACCAACCAATACGTTTGTCAGGTCAGGACCGGTTAAGAGATGGTCGTTGAGAGAAGTGTCCTGGTACCTGGCCGAGGCATCAAATACTACTCTGATCCTTCCGGGTTTGTGTGGGTGATAGACCCCATGATGTGGGATATACCATGCAGGAGTGTTATTTAACTCTTCGTCAGGGACTCTTTCAGCATCTCCTCTTGAGATGATGTCATCCATGAAGTTTGTGTAATCATTGTAGTATGATTTGTCTTTCTTTAATCTCCTTTCCAGACACTTTAGGCAATGCATTGCACATATTCTATTGTCTGGTAATGTGGGTCCTTTGTCACGAAACGGTAGTGGCATCTCATAGTGGCCGCTCTCATTCTGTGTGATGTTTTCTTTGAGTTTTGTGAGAAACTTTAAATCTTCTTGTGACACAGGGTTGCCATCAATGGCTCTTTCAGAGAAGTCTCCTTCAAGTGCTTTGATAATGTCCAAAGGGGTGATGTCCTTTACTGTTGTCCTATTGACATAGTGGACTTTGTTCTGAAGCTTTAGAGAGGGCTTGAGCTCTGGGATGACCTTCTTGATAATAATGCGATGACTAATTCCAATCGCATCTCCATAGTTCAGGCAGGGAGTGGTTTGTCCAACTATACTCCAACCAAGATCGGTGCGCTGAGCGTATGGCTCGCCTTCCTTGCCTGACACAATCTCTCTCAGGAGAAGAGCTTGTGAGCAGTTGTATCCGATCAACAATCCTACCTCACAATCTTGCAAAGGTGCGATTTCTGGTTGAAGGTGTTCCAAATGTGGCCAAGCTTTAGCTGTCTCATTAGTTGGAATGTGAGCTTTGTTGGCTGGAATGAATTCTCATGTGTATGTAGGAGGTAAAGTGATTCTTTTGCTTGAGTTAAGGCCACGAACTTGAAGATCTTGAAGTCTGTCCGACTGAACAACTGTAGTCTGGGAAGACATAGTAGACAGTTCTAGTTTAACAGGCTCTTGGTTTGTCTCTAGCAACTTTGCAACTTCACTGAGAACAAAGGCTGTATCACTTTGCGAATCCAGTAAGGCCACACAGGAATGATTGCAGCTGTTTGTGTGTTATTTTCTTGACTGGCTATAACTTGTTCTTGAGCTCGGTTACTTTGACTTGACCTTTCGTTACTTGGATTTGGCTTAGCTAGCGGTTGCCTTTGTTCTTCTTTGTCCTTAACTCTATCTTCATGAAGACAGGTAGGATGCCCTTTACTGCACCTTTCACAAATATTGCGGTTGGTACAACTCTTCGAATGATGGCCTGGATTGAGACAACCAAAACATAGCCTTTCTGACTTAATAAAGCTGACTCTGTCTGACACAGCCTTTTCCAGAAAACTTCTGCATTTGTTTAAACTGTGCTTGGGTTTCTTACAGAATACACATACCAGTTGTATCTTTTCTTGTGAAGTCGTCATCAGTGTTTTAACTACAATTTATTTCTGTTTTGTAAGTTTTGGTTTGTCTGATTTGTTAGGCTCACATTGTTTTAGTGACTGTAAGGATGTAACGGGATTACAGGCAATCTTGGCTTCCCTCGTTAGAAACCCAACAAACTGGCTGAAAGTGGGAAACCGATTTGTTTGTTCTTCGATTTCAATAACCTTGCAGTTCCAACTAGCAGCAATCCAGTCTGGAAGTTTGGAAAGAATCTTTCGGTTCTCACTGCAGTCATTCAAGATCTCCAACGACTTGATGTGAGCGGTTGCAGCTTCACAACTGCGCAAGAAATCTGCAAAGTCTCTTAGTTCGAAACTGTCCCTTGAGGTCATTTTGGGCCATGCATGCAGTTTGTCTCTAAAAGCTTTTGCGATTGTGAATGGATTTCCAAATCTTTCATCCAGAATCTTCCATGCAGCAGCATATGCGGATTCAGTTCCAAGCAGGAAGTATCCTTCAACCGCTCTCTTAGCTGGTCCACTCACATATCTTCGAAGGTAGAATATTTTCTCCTTATTCGGGATATTTTTTTGGTCTATCAGTGTTTGAAATGACAGTTTCCAGTCACTGTAACTTAAGGGATCCCCAGAAAACACAGTAGGTTCTGGAACAGGGATACGACTAGCACTTAGTGCACTTGCTAGCACTTTAACAAGATCTGATGTACCATCACTTATAGGAGTGGCTGCAGCTTGGGGTAAGACTTGTTCAAGCAGAGATGGGAAGCTTACATGTTCACCGTCTTTAATGTATGTGTTAATCTTTGTTACATCGATCTTTTGTGCTTCTGCTATACTCATTTGGTCATAAACCTGCATCCTTGCTTGTGCTGCCTTAAGATCTTTGACCTTTTCCAGGTGCAGTACCTTTCTTTTCTTTTCTTTTCATCAAGTGTTCTCTGCAGAGCTGCATACTCTTCTTCTTGTTGAGCCTTAAACTTTGCTTCATCTGCTTCTCTCTGCATTCTTAGTCTAATTTCTTCTGCCTCTCTTTCTAAGCGCTTTTGTCTAATCAATGTTTCTTGTTCTACTGCTTTTTTCCTGACTTCAGCTTCTAGTCTTTCTATCTCTTGCTGTTCCATTTCTTGTTCTTCTAATATTTTAAGAACAGCTTGACTCGCTGCTGCTTCTGCTGCAGCTTCTTGATGTTTTACAGAGGATCTATGTGAATGCTCGGATGAGTTCTTAGTGGTGTTGAAGAAGCTTGACTTACTGCTTACAGTTTGAAAGAGGGAGCCTGCTTCCGGCCAATCTTGTTCTTCTTTTCCATCCAATCAGCTGGTTGCTTTATTCACGAGGAAACCTGAGATCTCCATACACAGATCTACTCTGCGACGTGTCTCCTGATCCGGTGGGGTTAGCTTGTGTAACTCTTCATAAACTTTTGTGACATCTGCACAAAGACCTCTAACATCACCAATAATATCTTCAAGTATGTCTTTATTCAAGGGTCCTGTTTGAGAGAGGGGTAGCTTGGATGCTTTCGCACGTGTTCTCCACTTTTCATAGTTGTAGTTAAATCTTTGCTGGAGTCCTTTAACCCTCTCATACTGCATTTCTCTTCTCTTTTCTGTGAGTGTTTTCACTCTCTGACTTCTTCTAAGTTGTACTGATTCTTGCTGTTCACTAAGATCAGTACATTGGGTTTCTTCAGACTGCCTCTGAGGGTCTGTACTAATTAGTGGTGCATTTGGATCAGTCATTTTAACGTCTTGTCACTTGTCACTAAACGTCAAAACGTTTACGTAAACTAAAAGACACCCCTATACTGTAGGCAGTTGAAATATAAAGGCAGAATAAAATAAAAAATGTAACACTGAATCAGTAATATGAATGTAACTTAAATTACTCTTTCAACTTAAATATACCCCAAAAAAACGTATTCAAATAAGAGTTATTCACATTTAAACTGTTACAAATAGCCCAATACAAAAACAAATGTACTGATAATTAAAGGTGCTTTAGAACTTACACTGCGGCTTTATGAACAAAAACTAGGAATAGCAAAATGTTACTTTCAATCACTGTTTGATTAGTCAACTTTAAACTTGTGTTTTGTTTTCCTTGTTTAGACAAACCCTTAACTTATGAGTATCCGCACTTCTTATGACCTTATCTTAAAGTGTTGGTCTTCAAATCGTGTGTTCTGTGCACGTGCCGATCACGCTATGGCAAGACTGCTGCTCCATTGACCAATTACAGTTTTCACTGTAATTCCTCCAGGTACCAACAGACACAAGTGGCTTTCTCAACTGATGGATTTATTGAATCCAGCTTGGTCAGGATCATAAACACACTGTGAAAACTAAAAGCACAGAACAAACAATAATTAGCTTAAAGAAAGAAATTTGCCAGATAAAACTATTTTGACAAATACAACATACAAAACAAAACCTCGTTGGCTGAGTAGAGGAATTAGTTTTAGTCTTCTTCTTTTTGTTTATCTTATTTCTCTTAGACTTAGCTTAGTGACCACGCTTTAGTCATGCATCTTTCTTTTTTCTTGTGAGATCGCTTCTTCTGATGAAATTAACCTCTACTCTGCATACAAAGCTCACTCCAATGCTACAGCGCCCCCTGGTGGCACTCAACGGTAATAATAATACAGAAAATGAATAGAAACGAAAATGTGGCAGTAACAACTCATACTAAATCACACTTTGAGTGAAAAGGAATAAAAGGTGTCGGAGTTTTACTGCCTCTAGTGACTGCAGTGAAATGTACTTTTTGGTATGTATTTGAGTCATTCTACGAAACGGTGCCATTTCCACTTTGCAATTTTCAAAAAAATCATTAAGAGCAAACTTTCTATAAAAAAGACTACAACTTGAAAGACATGTTAACCCTCCAAAAAAAAAAAAAAAAAAAAAAAAAAAAAAAAAAAATTTCCCACCTCAGGCACAAACTCCTTATTAATATTATCCTTTTTCTTCAGGCAAGGGCACCTTTCTTGTACCACCCCGTTACAGACGATATGTATGCCATTAGAGTAGTAAAACATGAAATATATTTTTACAATTTCATGTTTTCCTAATAATGAATTGTCTCTTTTTTGCAATCAATAGAGAGTCTGTAATTTAATAAAAAAAAAAAGCTTAAAAATTTTTGACATTTCAATGGCCTCACTGTTTGTAGTGAAAAAACAAATTCACTCAAAAAATACAAATAAAGCGGAATTTATTTAATTAGTCCATACAATAAGTATATCATATACAACATTAAATCAAGTAACATTTCATTTTATTTATATAAACTTTTTACAAAATGACCCTGTCATGGGGTGGTAGGCGATGTGACGGGGTGGTATGGACAAAGTGTTTCTCTATATGAACTGCTGGTCTGAAATTTTGTGCATACATTTCACAAGGGCATGTGTTCATTTGACTTGAAGCATTACTGTGCACTAATCAAAAAAGACACGGTCACCCTACCTATATTAGAATCCTATATTAGAATAGTTTCACACATCTTCTCATTCAAACAGGAAGCAGAACCATACCATCACGTCCATTACCGCCCCGTCATAATAAAAAAATGTGATGGGGTGGTAAATTTCATCCCAAAATGGCCACAGATCTCCCATGTGGTCAAGTTTCTCATCTAGCATGCATGCATTCAATCTAAAATTTTATTTTCTTTACATTAATAATGTAAAAGAATGAATAAAAAACTGTTTTCCCTATCTACTTTGCGTGACGGGGTGGTTGGGTTAAGCTTGACGGACCCTGTCTAACATAAAAAAACATCAAATAAACAATGTAAAAAATGTCAGTATTTCCTTGCTTTTGTTCTTGGTGTCTGTAAGGCTCAAATTATGTCACTACCTCTTTGTGATGTCATTTAAAGCAACAGTACATTAATTATAGATAAAACAAGTTAGTGTGATGGGGTGGTAAGTTAAAATGAGGGACACACACAAATCATAAAATATTTACAAAAAATAATGTTTAATTGAATTTAATTTGAATAAATATATCTTATGTAAACAGGGACACATAAATTGCTGAAAATAATAAAAGTTTGAAAAAAATCTATAACTTATTTGGTGATATTTTAGATGAAAATATCATGTTGGTCAACATGGACATGTGAAATTGGGTATGTACTAATGGAAAATGATTACAAAAAAGTATGTTATTTTTTAAGAATAGTGTTTTGTCATATATCATGTTAACAAGAACACTTGAATTAATAACTTTAAGCTTTGAAAACACACTATAGGACATTTTTTGTGCCTTAAGCATCTCATCAAACGTTGCAGACCCAAATGGCACCCGTTTGGTAGAATGACTCATTTCGTGTCTCACAAAAAAGTGCCTCCAGGTACATTTTTATAGGTTTTCTTTGTGTGTAAGAAGTCGAAGCTTCCTAAAATTATGGTTGAACCACTGATGTCCCATGGACCATTTTAATGTTGTCCTTACTGGATTTTTGTACCTTAACCATGGTAATACCCTTGCTGTCTATGAAGGGTCAGAGAGCTCTCAGATTTCATCAAAAATATCAAGAGGATGAACTTATGGGTCTTATGGGTTTGGAACAACATAAGGGTGAGTAAAGACAGAATCTTAATTTTTGGGTGAACTATCCCTTTAAGAATCCACAGCTCAGTACTTACTACTTAATATTCATGAGTACTTATGAAAAATAAGCTATTTTTTTAACTCTTACTCAAGTACTTTTTACTCTACTCACACTACATTTTTGGAATATAATGGTACTTTTACATAATTATATTTTTTTCAGTACACTAGATATGTCATGCCTTCATTTATTGTTTCAAGATGTGTCTATATTGTGTCTTGTGGCATTAAACCAATCACATCTTGACAGAAAACTTAAGCCACAGTTAATGGGAATGTTTTCATTTTCAGCTCCTCAAATGGTGCTTGTCATTATACAGATGATCAAAACAATTTCCTCACTTCTTTTAAACATCTAAAATAAATGTCTGTTCTTTTGTTTATAGTGGAAGCTCCATCATTTGCCACTAGATGCCACCAAAATCTTGCATTTGCAGGCCAAACATGAGTGCATAATCTCCTTTAATAATCATTTTAACATTTCAAGGTTATATTAGTATTTTTAAACAAATAGCATTTATGTAGTGTTTTATCAGATTGAAAAAAACCTCTGTTAACCTCTGTTAAGAATGTAAATCATACATTATGAATGAGCTTGACAATAAATTGGTAAGCACTACGATTAACACCAAGATTAACATTGATTTTAGATTAATGAGTATAAATATAATCTGTGCAGCTCCTTTAATTAACAATACACATTTAATGATCACATACATTGCTCTTGTGTAGTCAGACATATAGGGCTGAAAATATTCTGATGATTAACTCAATACCAAAAGAAAGCAAACCACCAAGATGATCAGAGAGGAAGCTGTCTTGGCACTGGAATTGCAAAATATGTCCACACATTCACTAAAAGAAAAGAAGTACAAATGTGACGATTAACATTATTACTGCAATAGGGGAAAACATCTGATATATTTTGATGATGTCCATCTATAATGTGCACAATGTATAACCAGTTCTTTCAGTGACTCAAAAACATAAACTGCAACTGATGTAGTCTGACTGACAAACAAATGACTGTTTTGAGGCAGTCCTGTTAATGAATCATTCAAAAAGACAAGTTACTGTTTTGCCAAGACACAAGCCCTTTGCTAATTCAACTAATGAATCTATCAGAGACAGACTTAAATATGTTTGGGGATATCCTAAATTTCTTAAAACCATTTCATAAATAAAGCAAATATGGTTTGAATCATTATCAAATCAAATTTATGAGTTGGAATCATATTGAACTGGGAAATGTGTATCAGTACCAGCTCTATTTACAGTTCTGATGTGAAACACCTCTTCATCATATCATCAGACTGGTATTTTTGTTGCATATCATTGTTCTGTTATGTCAAATAACAAATAATCAGTTTATAATAATGTTTTAGTGTAGTGTGTCCTTCATGTTTTTAATATGAGATAACTATTTAAAAAGTAGTAAGGTACCTAAAGCTGTGTTGTAATTTAATATCTCTAGTGTGTATTAAGTCTAACAGTGCACTTTACCCATGACTATATTCAAAATATATTAATAACAACTTTCACAACTGTTTGTGACCCTGGACCACAAAACCAGTCTTAAGCATGGGTATATTTATAGCAATATCCAAAATACATTGCATGGGTCAAAATTATCTTTTTTCTTTTTTCTTATATGCCAAAAATTATTAGGATATTAAGTAAAGATGTTCCATAAAGATATTCAGTAAATGTCCTACTATAATTATATCAAAACTTAATTTTTGATTAGTATTATGCATTGCTAACAACTTCATTTGGACAACATTAAAGGTGATTTTCTCAATATTTTGATTTTTTTGCACTCTCAGATTCCCAGATTTTCAAATAGTTGTATTTTCTAAACCTTATAAAAAATATAAAAGACTATGAGACCATGTCTTACCCCTCAGTGGTTCCTCCTGTTGTTGTTTTAGTTGTAGAGGTCATCTGAGGTGAAAAACTATTAAAAAAACAGTAAGGTACCTGAAGTTCTGTTTAATTGTAAATATACTCCAGTGTGTGTCTAACAGCTGAAGGAGTGGAAGTCGGGAAAGACATCATGGCCTTTTTACAAATTAATATCCTTATTAATTCTTACACATTTTTAGTAGATGATCTAGCTCATAAATCAGTGTTTAACTCCTAATATTATTTGTTGTTTAATATTAGTAGTGGCTGGAAAGGTGTCTTAATAGAAAATCACATGATGTTAGAATAAATTGTGCTCTGAATGAGATTTGTGCTTGTTGAAGTTTCTCTTTTCTCAGACACCCGAGGTCACACCTCAGGAGGTCAGGATGACCCTCCTGATTACGTGAGCAGTTGTGACCAAGACATCTGTGATCGGGACATCTATGACATGTGTTCTTGTTAACTGATCAAATGCGAATCCCTTAGACTTGTATTAGTGAAATCCTGTTGATTTGGTTCTATTTTTCTAAGAGGCTAACTGTTAAGTGTGCGTGTATCAAGCCACACTGATAAAGAGTCTTGCCTGGCTAAGCAACCTTGACGATAGATAAGACCTCTGTGTGTGACTTTATGTGTGTGTTGAATATTTCACATCTAGGTTCTGGACCAATCCGGATCTTCCTAATCTATGTATTGACGTAATTAGCAACCTCTGTTAGAGTATAATTACTGGTGTTTTGAACATGTACGCAGAGCGGCCTACGAACTCCATCGAGAGTGTTGAAGCTGACTTCTGCTGATGAAACTGCAAACTATTTTCTTCAGTAAACATGACTTCGATTGATTGAATCTTTGACTCCTGGTTTTTGTTCATCATATCTGGTCCTTGGGTGTTTTTACTGTAAAATTCCCCTTACACAGCACACATTACCTATGACTATATTCACAATCTACTATTCACAACCTTTCACAATTGTTTGGTCAAATGGGATTATGAGACTATGGTTTACCCCTTAGTGGTTCCTAGTGTAGTTGTAGTTTTTGTAGTTCTGGTTGTAGTTCTTGTTGTTGCTGCTGCTGTTGATGTTGTTGTTGTTGAGGTCATCTGATGTGTAGGAAAAACTCTAGTAAACCAAAAAAAAAAAAAAAAAAAAAACTTTAATTTAATCATCACAGGCAAAATTCTCAGATTTCTCTGAACTCCTTTTCCTTTTTTTTTTTTTTACCGTGGAACACATGCTCCCTGTTCAGCACTCGCACCAGAAGTAACATTGAAGTTCTTCACTGTCACTTTAGGGCATGGTAGAGAGTCTTTCTGAAGAAGCCCTGAGATATCTGGATTGGTAAACATCATTTATATAAATGTTCAGAAAGTTGGACACAACTGAAATATATCATAGCTGTCCAACTGAGTCCTTGCCTTCATTATAATTATGCTCAGTTTGCTCCTAATACAGAAGTTTATCTTGTTTTCTGAAGTTACTTCACAAAACCTACCTTGCATGCTGAAGAGAAATATGATGTCACCACCCTTGATAAACTCTCTTTTAGTGAGATCTTCTTTCATTACATAATATGAATAAATCCAAGTACCCACAAACACAGACTCATTGCCGATGATGACTCGATTTCCACCATTTCGAGGATTGTCCCAGTAATAACTGACATCTGTTACACACAAAAATGGCTTTTAAAACACCTATAAAAGCTATAGATAATAATGTGATTTTCAAATAAGTAAAGAGAATCTGAAAAATAATCAAATCGCATTTAAGATCTCACGGGAAGAAGCCAAAGTAGGGTCAGTGGTGATGCTTTGCTCAGAGGACATGCGCTTCTGTATGTGTGGATTCTGGTCAAGCATCTGGACAGTTATTTGTCTCCATGGACAAGGCCACTGCAACTGGTCATCATATGCACCAGATACCAGACGAACATACATCAAAAGATAATTATCCCACAACGATATTGCAGCCTGAAAGCGATAACCTTCACTGGAGTAATACAATGGACTGTACATCCAAGTGCCAGACACACTGTTGTTCAAAACCTTCTCAAAGTCTCTTATCTGCCATGTGTGAGGACACTCAGTCTCTGAAATATTTATATCATCCAGTGAAAATCCTCCACTGGAGTTTCCAGCTCCTTTACAGGCTTCAAATACAACTTGGAAGGTTTTATTTGCATTCAGTGGCACATGATGCAGCTTCCAGTAATTACCAGGGGGTCCTGCAAGAAAATAATCTCTAACTTTAAAAATGTAAGAAACATTTTGATATACAGGCCTATATGTTTTATAAGTATTTGAACAAATGACAGACCTGTGATTTGATCCATAAGTCTGAGAGTTCCTCTGCTGTCTTCTTCATTCTGGTACTCTCGGATCCAGATGTTGAGCTGGTCAGACTCATGGCCGCTGTGATAGTAGTAGAACTGCAGGCACTGGACTTTGCAGTCTCTTTTAGGGGTCATTGTCTTGCTCTCTATTCTGGCTGTGTCCCCCTTGTTTCTCCCCTCAGTGCTGAAGTGCATGAAGAAAGACGTCCCTGCAGACATTAAAACAGGATTAAAATGGGTTGGGCAATGAGAATATAATTTATTTTACACCCTTTCTTTGAAAAAGGACACACTGCCAAAACTTTTTCACAGACTAACTGTAACAGATCTCACCATTTTGTTCTTTGCCCAAGTATGTGTGGTCAGTCACATTGATGCCACTCACTGACTTCACTCTCTGCCAGCCATAATCACCAGCAGAACAGATGTTCATCTGACACAACGATTCATTGTCAAATCTACAGTGATCAAGGAAAGAGATGGATGAATCTGTAATGCAAACAGACAAACATGTTTAAAGCAAAAATCAATTCATTACAACTTCTATTCATAACGTTTTTTTTTTGTTTTTTTTTGGAAAATGTGGTTGTGATAAGTGTTATTATATCTTTTATATATACGCCACAAATTAAATCTTTGTGGGAAATACTCACTGCATTTATAGAGTTTGTTGAGTTCAATCACATCATATTCACTCATGTCCAGGCGTTGACCAATGACATCTTGGAACTCAGGACGCTTGGTAATGATTGTGGATCCATTACCGTTGCTGAAGGCATTTTTATTATAATGCATCACGGAGTAGTAGTCATATGGGGTGTCTTGAGTGGTGGACACGTACTTACTGTATTTATTGAAATTGTGCTCAAGACCTGAAAATAAAGACTAATGGAATTATTGACGTAGTTCTTCATAAGAAATGGCTGCAATAGTTAAATAGTTAACTATTAAATAGTTAAATAGTTAACTATTTTAAATAGTTAACTATTTAACTAGTTAAATAATGGAATGGACACTGCAAAGGGTATGTGTATATATCAAGAAATCAAAGGACTGTTTTACTTTTTTCCCCTAAAAGTCAAAGTTTAAAAACAAAATAATAATACTAGTTAAAAATATACAGTCCAACCTGTAATAATGTTTTCATAGTTAATGGTCACATAATCATCTCTGTCATATCTTGACTGCTCATGCCAAAATCCCAGTGCATGGAGAAACTCATGCTCAACAATGCCTTTTATTCCACAGCCATTTCCAATGGAAAGAGCCCGAGCTCCAGAAAATATGTGACCGACATATGACCAACACCTGAAAAACAGATTTCAAATTACATTTTCAACAAAAAAATAACCAAAAGCTGTCAAATAGCACAAATGGAAGAAATATGTGCTAGTAGTGACCAAACAATGTTGAATGGTAATTTCTTATTTTCTTTTATATTTTATTGTCTGTCCATAAAATTAATAACTGTCCATATATTATATTTTGCAAAAGCCTTTACAAGAAAGTCAAATGTGCCCAGTCTTTTGACTTGAAGTGTATTCATTCATACATTCAGTGTAGTATAGTGTAGGCTATATACTGTATATTACTATGTATTACTAATATTGTTTATTACTAACTGGAACCATACTGTACCCGTCACGACTCTCCACAGAGATGTAAGAAATGTCTTCTGCTGTTCTGGGC
>NC_133369.1:28497433-28536017 GCF_049309525.1 Garra rufa
ATGGGAATATCCCACCGGTACTGATTCCCAAGAATGGCGCTCCTTTGATTAGGCTTTAAAGCAGATTGTTTTAAGAATCATGACAGAACTATCTACTGAATTTTCCAGTATTGTATTTATATAATGAACAACAAACAGAACTCACCATCATGATGTCTCCTTCTCTGAGATTTAAACCTAAAACCACAAGACTGTTCAGTTCACAGTACATATACTTTATGCTTGAATAAAAATAATTATTTTTAAACAAAAATTGATAAAAGCTGCCTTACTATTTATAAACATCTTTGAGTTCTTAAAAAAATGCTTTTACCTTTGTTTATATCTGGAATGTCCTTCCATTGCCCATTAATGCCTTTGAGGAACATTATAAAGAAAAAATAGAGAGGGCGAATCAGAACTGGGTACACTGAGTGCTAGGCAAAAATGTAATTTTAGTGAAACAGCCTGAAAGTAAAAATGAAAAGCAGCTAAAACAGATTTTTTTACACTACACACATATTAAGTATTACAATAACTTTACCGCTAGATTCATCTCAGTGACTGTGCTGTACTTACCAACTATATCTGGTGGAGGCTGAAAACATGAGATATGAAAACAACATTTAGACATTAAGAAAAATAGACTTAAAAATCAACAGCATATACTAACAGTTATATCAACAGTTATATAGGCTATTACTTTTACAGTGACAATATATTAAGCTATCAACTATCCAACTTACCATAGATGATGCTGGGCAAAAAGCTAAACTCAGCAAAAGAAATGCACTTACATGTAAGTGCATTTTCACTGGAAATAATAAACATCAGATTTGATCGTTGAGTTATGGAGTTTCATCAAAAATTTGCAAGCAAGATTAAGGGGTAAATATATATAAATAAATTATATAATGTTACATCATGTTTTAATTTTACTGTCTTAGTTAAATTTAGCGCTTACAATATTTTTAATATATAAAAACTCTAGAAACAAACAGATGCATGCATACCAGTCTTCTGTCACTAATGCAGCTGAATATAAAACTGTCACTTGATCACCCGAGACAGCAAAATATATTTTTTTGATCATGTATATGTACTATATGTAGTTTGAAAGGCAAATATTTTTATTTGAATAGTTCTGGTCTTCCTTATACAGAGCTTATATTTACATACATTCTAAACAATAAAGGTGTTCAGAAAATCAAAAATGGGGTTTTTACAGGGATGCTGTAGAGGAACTGTTTTGTTTAAACTTCTGTTCATATACATACCTGTAATGTACAGCCTGTATAGAAATCCTACACAGGCTCCTCTTCCCATGAGTCACCAAGAGATTTTACTTTGAGCAAAACCAATGTTGTGACAAGTTTGATTTAAATTTATCCATCATAAGTGAGGCTATGAGTGATAGCATGAAGCTGAAGTAACATTATCTGTATATGTATCTTTAAAATAGAAAAATAAGTATGGCATGCTTCTTCTTTGCATCTGTTTTTGTGGTGACTCATGGTTTCGGTGTTCTGGTGAGAAAGTCTCTGAGCTGACTGGATTTACAAGTGTGGTTTTGGATCTGGCATAGTTTGTTTGAGCATATATGTGATAGATCTGATTATTCTTTCAACAGCCATATTTATTTGTAACAGATGGCAGGTATTACTGACACAGTCTTGGAACATTTGAACTAAAAATAAAAATGGTGTCTGAAAGTCAGTTGTGTATACATGTAGATTTTTGTAGATCATTGAACTGTTATGTTGCCTTACAAGTCTGTCTGAAATCAGTTTTGCGAATTACCTTTGTGTACAAACACTCCCTGTAAATGCATTGCAATCAGATGCAATGGTTTGAACGCATACTTTCGAGCAAACCAGAATTCATGTTGAGTGTTTCTTATAACTGCAAACTAGTTGCCAGTGTTGTGCCTGAACGAGTTCATTGAACGATCGTTCATGAACTCGTTCATATTCTGGGTGAACGTGAACTGAACGTGCTGTATATCTGCCTGATGAACGTGAACGTGAACGCGCTCATTCTGGCGTTTATGAACGTCGTAGTTCAATTTTGTTCTAGAGAGTGCCAGATTTCTATGGAGCCAGGCAAAATCCCAGCTATAACCACTGACTGCACAATATCTAGGCTACAACCGCTACAACACAATCTACAACGGGCCTTATTATATAGGGGAAAAGACCAGATCTGGCAACACCAGCCACCACAGAGTCGCACCGCGCATGCGTCATCAAATTGCGAAAAATGAATAGAGGCAAAATCCGATGAAGGCAGCGGCACTACTTCTGTCTCAATGATGAATGAAACTTCATATGTCCACTTAAAATAATTTTTTGAAAAGGTCAGTGATGATCCAGGTGGGAAAAATCTTACCTTTTTGTGTAAACTGTGCCCGTCGGGTCTCAAGAAGCAACTCCGCATAAAACTAAAAGAACTATGAACTAGTTCATTTTGGAACCTGCGAACTTAGTTCAAAAAATTTGAATTATGAACTATGAACTGAACTAGTTCATTTTAAAATGTGTGAACTGAACTTTGAACTAGTTCATGTAGAAAATGAACTTTCCCAACACTGCTAGTTGCCATTGGAAAGTAAAGGCATGGTGGTATTTCACAAATACAGATAAGCTTAGCTAGTAAACATAATCTCAAACATGATCTTAAGTTCTCTTCTGAAGCTAGTTTGAAGACTCCAACTGTGGTACAAACAGGATATACCTTTTTCAGCTGATATTTTAGAATCAGAATCAGAAAGAGCTTTATTGCCATGTATGCTTGTGCATACAAGGAATTTGTTTTAGCGTCATTAGCTTCCAGTACACAGAGACAACAACAACACACAGACAATAAAAATAAGATGAGAATAAGAAAATACACATATGTTAATATAAATAGACAAAAATTTGTGTAATTTGTGTATGTAAATTATGTAAATGTTGAACGAGCGGAATTCTGGATCGAGCTTGAACTCCCTAATAATAATAATTATTATTATTTCTTGTGTTATTATTAACCTTCTAGGTTGTTTGATGTTTGAATAGAGTAGCAGGTAAAACATATATTAGTAGTTATAGATTATGGTAATAATGGAATGTGCAACAGTATCCTTTTTGCCAGCTGAGTTCTATCTTTTCCAGAGTCAAGATCTCATGTCACGTGATCAGTTTGTGATCAGGACATCTGTGATATCAATGTTCATGTATTCCTGATAGATAAAATGAATCCTGTTTGATTCTGTGTCTACCTTCTAAGATGCTGACTACGTAGTATGTGTGTAACTAACCATACTGATAAAAAGTCTTGCCACAGCTAGGCGACCTTGAAAGGAAGATAAGGTTTTTGTGTGTCAGTCTCTGTCTTTGAGTTCAGATGAGAAGACTCGTCATCTGTCGCTGTCCTGGTCAGAAACAGGCTTCTGGAGAAACCTGTTGTGTCTGATCCCTGATCTTTTGTCGCCTGTGTAATCACTTGTAGATAGCCTTGAGCTGACGTCCATATGTGGAGATTTTCTAAGTTATCTAGGTTTTTGACTAATCAGGATCTTCCTAAGCTATGCATTGACGTAGTCAGCAACCTCTGTTAGAGTATAATTACTGGTGTTTTGAACATGTACGCAGAATGGCCTATACGAAATCCATTGAGAGTGTTGAAGCTGACTTCTACTGATGAAACTGCAAACTATTTTCTTCAGTAAACCTGACTTCGATTGATTGAATCTTTGACTCCTGGTTTTTGTTCATCATATCTGGTCCTTGGGTTTTTACTGTCAAATTCCCCTAACAATGTAAATTTAAATGTGTACTATGGAATGGTTTAAATATAAAAAAATGTCTGCTTTCATGGCATCTGTTTTTTTTTTTTTTTTAGGCAAATTACAAAACCTACAAGGAAACAACACTGAGTCATCATGATGTTATATACAAAAATATGAAAATGTTATGGCACTTTCAAATGCAACCTTGAGGCTCTTTACACAAGGTGTAAATGCTATAATTGACTATTTGCACCTTGTATTCCATTATAAAACAGAATAATATAATAACAACATATTTAGCGTATGATTATATTTATTCAAATCATACATGAATGCTGCCTTACTGGGACCTTATCACTATTCCTAAAGCCCACCCATTCACCTAGCCCTAAGCCTAGCAGCCTGCAGATCAGCAAAGCTGTCCTCAAAAAAGGTTCAGGAATGGAGCCATAGTTTTGTGAATGGTAAAAACGTTTAATACCGCACTCGATGTGCCATCCCGTCTGATCAGTGGTGTTTCCAGCTGTGTGTTCTGTGCATACCATGTGCAACGACTGACCGACCACTCTTTCACTGAAACATCTGAAGCAGTTTTGAAATGAGTTAAAAGATAGAGAGTTTCAAGATATTAAAGAACTGAGAATACAAATACTCAGCTTCAAACATTACAAAGGCTACTTTATAAGCAAATAAAAGGCTTCTTTATGAGAAAATATACCTACTGCTGCATTTGTTTTCTTCAACCCAGTCTCATAAAAGAAACGTTTCGCGACAGTTTTAAAAAGAAATGTCCACTGAGTGGCGCTAAAACACAGGTTTAATACGTGAAACCTGGCACGTATTTTATACGTAGATATAAGTATAGGTATACATATACGTTGCTTCAGGTACGTATTGAGGCAATTCAGAGTTCAAACATCCGGGAACTGTTGCTAAAATTCAATGCTTTATCATGTTTTGGAAATATGCCCTACACCAGATCTCCCCGATAGTGTAATAACGGCAAAACCGATATAAAAACGCATTTTCCTTGTGTGTAGATTTGAAGTCTTTTGTCGAACCGTAGTTATACTGGATTTGAACCAGAGCTCTTCACCTCTCAAGTACATCTCCAAACTGTGTAAGCTACCAAACAAACCTTTAGTCTATGAAAACCTATAGATATGGAGCTGGATATGTCAAGTCAAGTCAAGTCAAGTCAAGTCACCTTTATTTATATAGCCCTTTTAACAATACAGATTGTGTCAAAGCAACTGCACAGTATTTAAACAGAACAATAGTGTGTAAGTAACGCATTATTGTAAATAATAAATTTTCAGTTAGAGGCAGTTCATCAATGAATTCAGTGATATCATCGTCTGTTCAGTTCAAAAAGTAAACAATATCGCTGGAAAGTGTCGCCAACTAAGCAAGCCAGAGGCAACAGCGGCAAGGAACCAAAACTCCACAGGTGACAGAAATGGAGAAAAAAAACCTTGGGAGAAACCAGGCTCAGTCGGGGGACCAGTTCTCCTCTGGCCAGACGAAACCAGCAGTTTGTACCAATGTCTGATTGTAGAGAACTCATCAGGTTCCTGTGGAGTAGCGCCGATGGCCGTCTAGGTTGGCGAGGTCTTTAGTGATGATCCGTCTCTGGAGCTCATCTGGTTGACATCCATGGCTATTGAAGTCATCTCCAGGTGGTGATCCATGATCTAAGCTGGGTGCGGACTGGATCCGGGGCACTGCAGTGACCATCTGATCCGGATACAGGCTGGGTCTGGTGGCTACGGTGACCTCGGAATAAGAATGAAACAGATTAATATTAGCATAGATGCCATTCCTTTTACGATGCAACAAATGCATCAGATGTTATGGGAGGTGTTTTCGGTTCCGGCTGACCTAATTAATGCAGCCTAACAATCCTTTAACGGATTTGAATTATAGGAATGTGTTAATGTTTTATGTGCAAGCCAGGTTAAAGAGATGTGTCTTTAATCTAGATTTAAACTGACAGAGTGTGTCTGCCTCCCGAACAGTGTTAGGTAGATTGTTCCAGAGTTTAGGCGCTAGATAAGAAAATGATCTGCCACCGGCAGTTGATTTTGATATTCTAGGTATTATCAAATTGACAGAATTTTGAGAACGCCGCGGACGTGAGGGACTATAATACGATAGAAGCTCGCTCAAATACTGAGGAGCTAAACCATTGAGGGCTTTATAAGTAATTAGCAAGATTTTAAAATCTATACGATGTTTTATAGGGAGCCAATGCAGTGCTGACAGAACCGGGCTAATATGGTCATACTTTCTAGTTCTAGTAAGAACTCTAGCTGCTGCATTTTGGACCAGCTGGAGTTTGTTTATTAAGCGTGCAGAACAGCCACCCAATAAAGCATTACAATAATCTACCCTTGAAGTCATGAACGCATGAATTAATGTTTCAGCATTTGACATTGATAGCATAGGTCGTAATTTCGATATATTTTTAAGATGGAAAAATGCGGTTTTGCAAATGCTAGAAATGTGGATTGCTATCGAATAGGACGCCTAGGTTCCTAAATGATGACGACGAATTTACAGAGCCTCCATCTAGTATTAGACTGTGTTTTAGGTCATTACTTGTGGAGGTTTTAGGTCCAATAATTAAAACCTCTGTTTTTTCAGGATTTAACAGTAAGAAGTTTTTCGCCATCCAGTTAATATCAGCTATGCATTCTGTTAGTTTTTCGAATTGATATGTTTTGCTGGGCTGCGAAGAAATATAGAGCTGAGTATCATCAGCGTAACAATGAAAGCTAACACCATGTTTCCTGATGATATCTCCCAACTTAACATGTAAAGCATTAAAAGTAATGGCCCTAGTACAGAGCCTTGAGGTACTCCATACTGCACTTGCGATTTAAATGATACCTCTTCATTTATTGCCACAAACTGATGACGGTCTGATAAGTACGATTCGAACCAAGCCAGTGCACTACCATTAATGCCTACGTAATTTAAGTCTATTTAAAAGAATGTTGTGGTCAATAGTATCAAACGCAGCACTAAGATCCAGTAGCACTAATAGGGAGATGCAACCACGATCGGTTGACAAGAGCAGGTCATTTGTAACTCTAATAAGAGCTGTCTCAGTACTATGATATGGTCTAAAACCTGACTGGAAATCCTCACAGATACCATTTTTCTCTAAGAAGGAGCATAATTGTGAGGATACTACCTTTTCTAGTATCTTTGACAGAAAAGGGAGATTCGAAATTGGTCTGTAGTTAATTAATTCAGTGGGGTCAAGTTGTGGTTTTTTAATGAGTGGCTTAATAACAGCCAGTTTGAAGGCTAGGAGTGTTAGCATGAAGCTGAAGTAACAGTATCTGTATATGTATCTTTAAAATAGAAAAATAAGTATGGCATGCTTCTTCTTTGCATCTGTTTTTGTGGTGACTCATGGTTTCGGTGGGCACCACTATATTCCTGCATTTATCACATGTATAAGGCCCAATCCCAATTCTATTTTCTACCCCTCCGCCTACCCCTCGCCCCTTCCCCTTGTCCCTTGAAACAAAGTGTAAAGGGGAAGGGCTAAAATATTTCCCCTAAGAAATGGGACACCACTACAACACTGTGATACGTCATCATACGTTGTCGCTAGTTCCTAATGTTACGTCAGAGGACATGCGCAGATGTTTATCATCATTCCAAGATGTCAAAATGTTGTCATGTTGCAAAAAGTAAAAATGTACGGTGTACGCACCGTTCATTCACATGTGGCCGTAAGCAAAACAAACAACGCATTATCACATGCGCGGCAAATTGCTAATCAGTGTAGTGGTGCCTGGAGAAGTATATATGCTTCATTTGTGAATTTCGTTTTGAACTTTCTATTTGAACGCATTCGTTTTCTGGATCCTTGGACTAAAATGTTTACAGGGGTTCACTGGTTTAAGAAATTTCTGATCGTAAAAATCAGCTTCTTTTTATTTGTAAGGTATCGTTTTTATTATTATGTACTGATTTAAATTACTGGTGCGGTGAGCGGGCGCATTAGGCGCAATCATTAAAGACATTTCAAAGCAAGCCGGCTCCACGGTCCTGACTGCATCATCACTGCCTTTATTGGGTGTTTTGAGCGAATATTTCGTTTATTCACATGACTGGATGCGGTGGACTGCCGTGATTTTGGCGAATGCAGGACACTACTGAATAATGCGCATCAGAGGGGATTTAAAAAGTGGAAATTGCCGTGCCACTGGTCTTTCATGTTTCTAACATGCAGTCAAGTGTATATGACATAAAAATATATTTTGTAATATCGTGCAATCAGTGCTATCTGCTAGCAAACTTTAGCGATTTTTTTGCAAACGTTTATTTACAAAACAACACCATAAACACAAACACAAGATTGAAGGTAATATAAATATAATGAAACATTGTCATGAAAATCCTTATTAAAGGCAAAAATTACTTATATTTACGAGTCTGCTTGCTCGAGTGAGCAGCCATGTTGGAAATTTCTCTTAGCCCTTCGTTTGAAGTGAGGTCCTGAAAAATCTTCGTTTGGAGGGCTATCTGGCCCTTCCCCTTACCCCTACCCCTCCAACCAAAAGAGAAATGAGACACCCCTACCCCTTCACGTGAACGCGCCAAACGGAGGGGTAGGGCTAAGTGTAGGGCTAAGGGGTAGAATTGGGATTGAGCCTAAGGCTCACTGCTGACAGAGATAGATAAGCTATACATGTGGCAAGCAGTGCAGACAACAATTGTAGGAGAAGAAACCATTACTCACCGTGATTGTGGAATGTTTCCAACTTACCACTGTTGTTGTTTGAATTCCTGAAAAAACGGAACGGAACTGGCTAAAGGAGTACTAACGATATTAAACACGACAGAAAACACATGAATGGAACGCAGATGACAAGCTAACCGGCTAACAAGCTAACCGGCTAACGCATATTAAAATTGTTATTATATAATATAATATATATATATATATATATATATATATATATATACATAGTCATTATATAATATTCTTCAAGTAATTGTGCGAAAATTACGCTTTATCAAAACTCATACTAAATCATACTTTGAGTGAAAAGGAATAAAAGGTGTCGGAGTTTTACTGCCTTTATTGACTGCAGTGAAATGTACTTTTTGGTATGTATTTCGTGTCTCACAAAAAAGTGCCCCCAGGTACACTTTTGTAGGTTTTCTTTGCATGTAAGAAGTCGTAGCTTCGTAAATTATGGTTGAACCACTGATGTACCATGGACCATTTTAATGTTGTCCTTACTGCGTTTTTGTACCTTAACCCTGGTAATACCCTTGCTGTCTATGAAGGGTCGGAGAGCTCTCGGATTTCATCAAAAATATCAAGAGGATGAACAAAGGTCTTATGGGTTTGGAACAACATAAGGGTGAGTAAAGACAGAATCTTCATTTTTGGGTGAACTATCCCTTTAAGAATCCAAAGCTCAGTACTGACTACTTAATATTCATGAGCACTTTTACATAAACTATTTTATAACTCTTACTCAAGTACTTTTTACTCACACTACATTTTTGGAATATAATGGTACTTTTACATGAAAATATTTTTTTTCAGTACACTGGATATGTCATGCCTTCATTTATTGTTTCAAGATGTGTCTATATTGTGTCTTGTGGTATTAAACCAATCACAGCTTGACAGAAAACTTAAACCACAGTTAATGTAAATGTTTCATTTTCAGCTCCTCAAATGGTGCTTGTCATTATACAGATGATCAGAACACTTTCCTCACCTCTTTTAGACATCTAAAATAAATGTCTGTCCTTTTGTTCATAGTGGAAGCTCCGTCATGTTCCACTAGATGCCACCAAAATCTTGCATTTGCAGGCCAAACATGAGCGCATAATCTCCATTAATAATCATTTTAACATTTCAAGGTTACATTAGTATTTTTAAACAAATAGCATTTATGCAACTCTTTTAACCCCTTTTAAGAATGTGTAAATCATACATTATGAATGAGTTTGACAATAAATTGGTAAACACTGTGATTAAAACCAAGATTAACATTGATTGTAGATTAATGAGTATAAATATAATCTGTGCATCTCCTTTAATTAACAATCCACATTTAATGATCACATACATTGCTCTTGTGTAGTCAGACATATAGGGCTGAAAATATCGATTTCTGATGATTAACTCAATACCAAAAGAAAGCAAACCACCGAGACGATCAGAGAGGAAGCTGTCTTGGCACTGGAATTGCAAATTATGTCCACACATTCACTAAAAGAAAAGAAGTACAAATGTGATGATAAAAATTATTACTGCAATGGGAAAAAATGGGAAGAAATCAGATATTTTGATGATGTCCATCTATAATGTGCATAATGTATAACCAGTTCTTTCAGTGACTCAAAAACATAAACTGCAACCGATGTAGTCTGCTTGACAAACAAAGGACTCTTTTGAGGTAGTCCTATTAATGAATCATTCAAAAAGACAAGTTACTGTTTTGCCAAGACACAAGCCCTTTGCTAATTCAACTAATTAATGTATGGGGATATCCTCAATTTCTGTAAAACCATTTAATAAATAAAGAATTTACCTGTAGGTTTACACACAGGAAAAAAAAAGAAGTAGCCTCCCATGGATAACAACAGATGTCCTGAAAAAAATGAAAGAGCGTGACCTTGCACTAAAGAGGGCCGTTAAGACAAAATTATCCCATGATAAACTGTATTTTGCTATGCTAAGGAATATTGTCACAACTATGTTAAGAAAATCTAGGGCCAACTTTTTTTTTGACCATAATCAGTGAGGCAAGAGGTAACCCAAAGATAGTCTGGGACCACCTGAAAATATTAATGGGGCAAAAACCTAAACCAAGAAAATCTCTTGAACTAACTGTGGATGGAAATCGCATTACGGTTCCAGCAGCAGTAGCCTCAGCATTTAACCAGTATTTTGTTGAATCGGTTGCAGCCATTGCCGAGGGCTTCCCCCTATAAATGTTGAGATGTGTAAAGTTCCATCAATAGAACCTAGTCTTGTTTTTAATCATGCAACTAAAGCAAACACTGAATCAATTATAAGAAAACTTAAACCGTCCAAATCTAAAGATGTGTATGGGATGGACACAACTATGCTCAGAAATGTCAGTCCAGCACTAATCAGTCCCATCACAAAAATCATAAATCAATCCATATGCCAAGCAGAGTTCCCTACCACATGGAAAACGGCTACCACCTATTTTCAAATCAGGAAACCCACAATCTATCTCTAATTACAGACCTATTAGTATTTTGCCTGTAATTGTCCATTCTTGAGAAATGGATATGTGAACAAATCAAAGATCATTTAACCAATAGCTCCTTTCATCTTCATTCACTTCAATTTGGATTCCGATCCAACCATTCAACTGAGTCAGCTAATTGTCATCTCATTGAAAAAATCAAGTCACTACTTGATAGCAATAACACTGTAGGTGCAGTCTGTCTTGAGCTTAGAAAGGCATTTGATACAGTAAACCACCAGAACCTACTGGCCAAATTATCCACTTTTAACCTCTCAGATAGTGTAATAAAATGGATTCACTCTTATCTTAGCTAATTTCCGATTTATTAGAAATTCCATGTCCGTCCAAGCCGCCAAAACATTCATGCACTCAATGATTTTCTCTCATTTCACTTATTGTCTAACAAGCTGGTCCCAGACTAACTCCACCACCTTGATACCATTACAGTCCTTATACAAGTAGACAATCAAAGTATTTGACAAGAAACCAAAACACTTTCATCACTGCTCCATTCTGTCTTCTAAGTTGGGACAATCTTATTAAGTACACGAATGCCTGTCAGACATACAAAATCCTATATGGGATGGCCCCATATCCTCTTAGTGAATTTGTCAGTTTCAGAACATCCACACACAGAATCACTCGAGGAGTGTCTAGAGGTGACTGTATTATCCCACTTAGGAAAAGTGCTTTTAGTCAGTCAGCTTTCTCTGTCAAAGCCTCTCAGGAATGTAACACTAGTCCAACAACAATCAGAGACATATCAGCACATACAACTTATTTCGCTCTCATCTAAAATGTTGGCTGATTCGTAATCAGACCTGTCAACACCTAAACACTGCTGTTGCCATCTTGTGTTTTACTTGTGAGTGCGTGATTCCTTTCTGACCTTTGAAAACTATTTTATGATTTTGATATTAATGCTTGTCATGTTAATATGCATTTTCAAATGTTCTAACCTGCTTTATTAATGCTTGCTATTTATACTGCTGCTTTTATGTTTTTACTTAACCCTTTGCTGCTGCTCCTTGTGCTTTTCACAACTAATTTAATTCGTATTGCACTGTCTCCTTACGCTACTGCTGCCTCTACTGTAATCGACTAACACTGTGCTATCATGCCATTTCCTATTGTTGTTTACCTCACTGTTTATAACATTTTATGCTTTTTTAGGGTGCCATTTTACAACAGGCCTACAGCACAACAGATGAAAATTAGCCTTTGGCTAACTCTGGCATGTTACAGATGTTCTGTTTTTAATATGCACTGTCCTGCTAAATAAATAAATACTTAAATACTTAAAGCAAAAATGGTTTGAATCATTATCAAATCAAACTTATGAGTTGGAATCATATTGAACTGGGAAATGTGTATCAATACCAGCTCTATTTACAGTTCTGATGTGAAACACCTCTTCATAATATCATCAGACTGGTATTTTTGTTGCATATCAATGTTTTGTTATGTCAAATAACAAATAATGAATCAATTTATAATAATGTTTAGTGTAATGTGTCTTTCATGTTTTTAATATGAGATAAAAAATTGATTTAATAAGTAGTAAGGTACCTAAAGCTGAGTCTAACAGTGCACTTTACCCATGACTATGGGTAATGACTTCAAAATATATTAATAACAACTTTCAGAACTGTTTGTGACCCTGGGTATATTTGTAGCAATAGCCAAAAATACATTGTATGGGTTAAAATAATCAATTTTTCTTTTATGCCTAAATTAATTAGGATATTAAGTAAAGATTATGTTCCATGAAGATATTTTGTAAATTTCTTACCATAAACATATCAAAACGTAATTTCTAATTAGTATTATGCATTGCTAAGAACTTAATTTGGACAACTTTAAAGGTGATTTTCTCAATATTTAGATTTTTTGCACTTTTAGATTCTAGATTTTCAAATAGTTGTATATTCTAAAACTTCTAAAATATATAAAAATGAATCATTTAAAATAATGTTTTAGTGAAATGTGTCCTTCATGTTTTCAATGTGGAAAACTATTAAAAAACCAGTAAGGTACCTGAAGCTGAATGATAAATATACTCTAGTTTGTGGTGTCTAACAGCACACTTTACCTATAGACTATATTCACAATATATTATTCACAACCTGTCACAATTGTTTGGTCACATATAAGAAGATAAAAATGGGATTATGAGACTATGCCTTACCCCTTAGTGGTTCCTGGTGTAGTTGTAGTTTTTGTAGTTCTGGTTGTAGTTCTTGTTGTTGCTGCTGCTGCTGCTGCTGCTGCTGTTGTTGTTGAGGTCATCTGAGGTGTAGAAAAAACTCTAGTAAACAAAAAAATACTTTTATTTTTTATCATCACATGCAAAATTCTCAGATTTCTCCGAACTCCTCTTCAATAATATTTTGTAGTTAAAATACATTTAAAATTGTTTTTTCTTTTTTATATTTAGAACTGTAAAACATTGCCCTTCAGCCACACTATTATTATTTTTAAATGTATTAATTTATTGAACATATAATTTAGGTTTGTTGGGTTTTGATTGAAGGTACAAGAGAGGTCAAAAGGATTTACCGTGGAACACATGCTCCCTGTTGGGAACTCGCACCAGAAGTAACATTGAAGTTCTTTAGGGCAGGGTAGAGAGTCTTTCTGAAGAAGCCCTGAGATATCTGGATTGGTAAACAACATTTACATAAATGTTCAGAAAGTCAGACACAACTGAAATATACATCATAGCTGTCCAACTGAGTCCTTGCCTTCATTATAATTATGCTCAGTTTGCTCCTAATACAGTATAGAAGTTTATCTTGTTCTCTGAAGTTACTTCACAAAACCTACCTTGCATGCTGAAGAGAAATATGATGTCACCACCCTTGATAAACTCTCTTTTAGTGAAATCTTCTTTCATTACATAATATGAATAAATCCAGGTACCCACAAACACAGACTCATTGCCGATGATGACTCGATTTCCACCATTTCGAGGATTGTCCCAGTTATAACTGATATCTGTTACAACACAATTTAGCTTTTTAAAGGCCTTTAATTTTCAACTAAGTAAAAATATTCCGAAAAATAAACAGATTACAGATCTCACTGGAAGTAGCCCAGGCAGGGTCAGTGGTGATGCTTTGGTCAGAGGACATACGCGTTCTGTATGTGTGGATTCTGGTCAAGCATCTGAAAGGTTATTTGTCTCCAAGGACAAGGCCACTGCAATTGGTCATCATATGCACCAGATACCAGAAGAACAAATATATAAAGATTATTCCTCCACAACAATAATGCAGCCTGAAAGCGATAACTTCTGCCATGTGTGAGGACACTCAGTCTCTGAAATATTGATATCATCCAGTGAAAATCCTCCACTGGAGTTTCCAGCTCCTTTACGGGTTTCAAATACAACTTGGAAGGTTTTATTTGCATTCAGTGGCACATGATGCAGCTTCCAGTAATTACCAGGGGGTCCTGCGAGAAAATAAACTCTA
This sequence comes from Garra rufa, assembly GCF_049309525.1. Taxonomy (NCBI): domain Eukaryota; kingdom Metazoa; phylum Chordata; class Actinopteri; order Cypriniformes; family Cyprinidae; genus Garra; species Garra rufa. The sequence continues at coordinate 28,511,926 of NC_133369.1, forward strand.
AGTAACTTAAAAAATGTAAGAAACATTTTGATATACAGGCCAATGTGTTTTATAAGTATTTGAACAAATGACTAACCTGTGATCTGATCCATAAGTGTGAGAGTTCCTCTGTTGTCGTCTTCATTCTGGTACTCTCGGATCCAGATGTTGAGCTGGTCAGACTCATGACCACTGTGATAGTAGTAGAACTGCAGACACCGGACTTTGCAGTCTCTTTTAGGGGTCATTGTCTTGCTCTCCATTCTGGCTGTGTCCCCCTTGTTTCTCCCTTCAGTGCTGAAGTGCATGAAGAAAGAAGCCCCTGGCCTGCAGATATTAAAACGCGGGTTGGGCAATGAGAATATAGTTTATCTTACTCCCTTTCTGTAAAAAAGCACACAGTGCCAAAACTTTTTCACAGACTGACTGTAACAGATCTCACCATTTTGTTCTTTGCCCAAGTATGTGTGGTCAGACACATTGATGCCACTCACTGACTTCACTCTCTGCCAGCCAAAAGCAGCAGCAGAACAGACGCTCATCTGACACAGAGATTCATCATCAAAACTACAGTGATCAAGAAAAGAGATGGACGAATCTGTAATGCAAACAAACATGTTTAAGGCAAAAATCAATAAATTACAACTTCTATTCATAACATGTTTTTTTTTTTTGGAAAATGTGTTTGTCATAAGTGTTACTATATCTTTTATACATGCCACAAATGAAAATTTTGTGGGAAATACTCACTGCATTTATAGAGTTTGTTGAGCTCAATCACATCATATTCACTCATGTCCAGTCGTTGACCAATCACATCTTGGAACTCAGGACGCTTGGTAATGATTGTGGATCCATTACTGTTGCTGAAGGCATTTGTATCATAATGCATGACAGAATAGTAGTCATATGGGGTGTCTTGAGTGGTGGACATGTTCTTACTGTATTTATTGAAATTGGGCTCAAGCCCTGAAAATAAAGACTAATGGAATTATAGATGTAGTTGTTCATAATAAATGACTGCAATAGCTAAATAGTTAACTGTTAAATAGTTAACTATTTAAAATAGTTAAATAGTTAACTATTTAAAATAGTTAAATAGTTAACTATTTAAATAATGGAATGGACACTGCAAAGGGTATGTGTATAAATCAAGTAATCAAAGGACTGTTTTACTTTTTTCCCCTAAAAGTCAAAGTTTAAAAATGAAATAATAATCCTAGTTAAAAATATACAGGGCAACCTGTGATGATGTTTTCAAAGTTAATGGTCACATAATCATCTCTGTCATATCTTGACTGCTCATGCCAAAATCCCAGTGCATGGAGAAACTCGTGCTCAACAATGGTTTTTATTCCACAGCCATTTCCAATGGAAAGAGTCTGAGCTCCAGCAGATCTGCGACCAACATATGACCAACACCTGAAAGACAAGAGAGACAGCACATTTAAAACACAGTTGAATTGATATATAATGTTAACAACACTAGACTTCAAATAACATTTTCAAAAAAAATTAAAAAATTAAAAAAAAAATAACCAAAAGCTGTCAAATAACATAAATGGAAGAAATATGTGCTAGTAGTGACCAAACAATGTTAAATGGTAATGTATTATTTTCTTTTATATATTATTGTCTGTCCATAAAATTAATAACTATCCATATATTGTATTTTGCAAAAGCCTTTACAAGAAAGTCAAATGTGCCCAGTCTTTTGACTTGGAGTTTGTTTATTCATTCATACATTCAGTATAGTATAGTGTAGGCTACATACTGTATATTACTACGTATTACTAATATTGTTTATTACTAACTGGAACCGTACTGTACCCGTCACGACTCTCCACAGAGATGTAAGAAATGTCTTCTGCTGTTCTGGGCTTAAAGTCAATACATGATTTCAGTTTGAACTGCTCAAACGCTCTCAAGATGACTCCTTTATAGTTCAAGTCTATAATGAAAATAAAAAATAATCAATAATAAAATCAATAATAAAAAGCAATATATATATATATATATATATATATATATATATATATATATATATATATATATACACAGAAAAAAAAATTCAAATCTGATCTGGTTAAACTATAAGTGAGAAATTCATGTTTTCTTACTGAGAGCCACACTCACCTCATAGGGGACAGGAATATCCCAGCGGTGCTGATTCCCAAGAATGGCGCTCCTTTGATTAGGCTTTAAAGCAGATTGTTTTAAGTATCATGACAGAACTAGATCTACTGAATTATCCAGTATTGTATTTTTACAATGAACAACAAACAGAACTCACCATCATGATGTCTCCTTCTTTGAGATTTAAACCTAAAACCACAAGACAGTTCAGTTCACATTACATATGCTTGAATAAAAATATTGATTTCTAACCAAAAATAGATATAGTTTGCTTTACTGGTTATATAAACAATCACTGTAACGAATAGCAATAATTTACAGCAGCAGGTTGTATTTCTTATAATACAGCATATTGCTGTAAACCGCAATGCATTCTGGGGTCATGCGGTGGTCTAATGCAAACATACAGCATTTTGCTGTAAATTTCAAATCTAAAGAGGCGGGATTATCTTCAACAGTCGACATTCGGGAGCAGCAAGAAGAACGATTCACAACTGTGGTAAGTGTCTTATATCTGTTTTATTTTTCATAGTTCGTAACTGTATTAGTATATTAAGGTGTCATAAACATTCGCAGTAACCGCAGATTAATGAATCCTCCGTCCGCAGAGCACGAGAGAGACTTGTGCAGGGATTCGGCAGTACAGTCACAGAAGGATTTGTATGATGAAGTGTTGTTTAAAGATCCGTTTCATTTTGGACTTTATGAACTACTTAAATCACAAGTACCTGGAGGGAAATTTAATGGCAGCTTGAGGGACATGATGGACTATGCTTTGCTGTTATGTGGCTCTATGTTTACTGTGGGATTCACAGAGGAGGACAGTGATTTTCCCACAGTAACCTCTGATCTAGAGCCACTTCACAAAATGGCCACCAGCAAAGAGCCTGTTGCCAAGATGGCCGCCACGCCAGAGCCATGGTCTCTGTGCCAGAGTCAACGATCGATAACGTCCCGCCTGACAAGCCAGCGCTCGCTAACGTCACGCCTGACAAGCCAGCGCCCGCTAATTTCACCGCTGACTGTCCCAGTCTGGTATCCAGCGTGAGAGAAATGCCGCTGGTGTCAGTACGTGCAGTTGGCATCCCGAAGCCTGAGCTTTTACGCCCTCATGTTCATGAACTGATCCCCCCAGCTACAGCACTCCCCATAATGGGTGTTGCTTTGTTGTGTGTCCCCGATCAGGCCATGGAGGCTTTTTATGGACTGTCTGATTGCCCTGTTCAGGTCAGAAAGGTCATTAATAAACTGTCAGCCACTCCTGAACCCACCATGGAAGCTGAACGGTTTTTCTGCCTGAATTTCACACCCACCCTCCTTACTGCCCCAGTCCCGCCACCTCTGTCTCCTAACAGTCCTCGCCTCCAGTCTCAGTGTCCTGGACTCCGCCTCGGCCCTCCGACTCAGTGGCTCCACGTCGGCTCTCAACTCCCTCGTCTCCACCGTCGACCTTTGCACAACTAGCTTCACCGGGCTCCCTCGCCCCTCCAGCTTCTCTCTGGTTGGTTGTCATTCCGCCATCGCCTCAGGACTCTACTCCTCCGGCTTCGCCTTGTCACTCCGTCCCACCTGCTCTGTTGGACTCCTCCCTCCCTCCAGCTTCGCTCCGGCCCTCGGTCAATCCGGCTTCGCTGCGGACCTCTGGATCTCCATCTCCGCCTCGGTCGCCAGAGCCTTAGTCTCCACCTTGGCCCTCCGGATCCTCGGCGTCGCCTGGGACCTTCGACTGTCAGGCTCTGCCTCGGGCTCCACCGGCTCCACCTCCGTCGGTCGGCCCCACGGAGGAGCCAACCCTTCCTCCACCATGGCTTCTCCCTCCGTCGGCTCCGCCTCAGTCTCCTGGTCCTCGACCTGCACAGGGATCGGGTCCTCCATTCATGCCTCTGTGCCATGTCCACTCCATCACTCTCCCGGACTGTAACACTGTTTTTTGGAGCGTCTGGAATCCGCTCCTTAAAGAGGGGGGGCTCTGTCACGATTGCCAACTGGAGTGCTTATGAACTCCTTTAGTGAGCACTCTTGCCCGAACTCTGTTTCTCACATCATGGACTCCATTTCCCATAATCCCTCACATGTCACAGATCGCACGACCAACCACTTTCTGTTTACAGCCAATCACTTCCTGTCAACACACTATATAAATTTCCTGGACACACACACACTTGGCGAAGTCTTGTTCTGCCATTGCTGACAATTCTGAGCGTTATTCCCTGTTTGTTTTTGTTGGACTAACTTGAGGCCTTGTTGTTTGGCCATGTTGGACTGTTCATGAAGTTGTGAAAAGTCATCACTGTCTTTGTGGTATTTAGAACCATTTAATTATGACCATGTTGGTTAACTTGATGTTGGTTAAATTTTGGCTAAATATTGGTTAAACCAAAATTGCCAGTAACTTGCTGCAAATTTTACAGTAAATTTTTTACAGTGTAGTGAATTCTTCAGAATTCACCTTGGTTTTACCTTTGTTTATATCTGGAATGTCCTTCCATTCTCTATCAATGCCTTTGAGGAAAATATAATGAAGAAAAGAAAAAGACAGAGAGGTAAAATAAAATAAAATAACACACACAGAATAAATATTGACACTAAAACATAACTTTTGTGAAACAAACAGAAAGTAAAAAGATAAAAGTGCGTATTACAAGGAAATGTATTACAATAACTTTACAGCAAATGAAAAACTGACAAGCCAGCGCTCGCTAACGTCACGCCTGACAAGCCAGCGCCCGCTAATTTCACCGCTGACTGTCCCAGTCTGGTATCCAGCGTGAGAGAAATGCCGCTGGTGTCAGTACGTGCAGTTGGCATCCCGAAGCCTGAGCTTTTACGCCCTCATGTTCATGAACTGATCCCCCCAGCTACAGCACTCCCCATAATGGGTGTTGCTTTGTTGTGTGTCCCCGATCAGGCCATAGAGGCTTTTTATGGACTGTCTGATTGCCCTGTTCAGGTCAGAAAGGTCATTAATAAACTGTCAGCCACTCCTGAACCCACCATGGAAGCTGAACGGTTTTTCTGCCTGAATTTCACACCCACCCTCCTTACTGCCCCAGTCCCGCCACCTCTGTCTCCTAACAGTCCTCGCCTCCAGTCTCAGCGTCCTGGACTCCGCCTCGGCCCTCCGACTCAGTGGCTCCACGTCGGCTCTCAACTCCCTCGTCTCCACCGTCGACCTTTGCACAACTAGCTTCACCGGGCTCCCTCGCCCCTCCAGCTTCTCTCTGGTTGGTTGTCATTCCGCCATCGCCTCAGGACTCTACTCCTCCGGCTTCGCCTTGTCACTCCGTCCCACCTGCTCTGTTGGACTCCTCCCTCCCTCCAGCTTCGCTCCGGCCCTCGGTCAATCCGGCTTCGCTGCGGACCTCTGGATCTCCATCTCCGCCTCGGTCGCCAGAGCCTTAGTCTCCACCTTGGCCCTCCGGATCTGTTCATGAAGTTGTGAAAAGTCATCACTGTCTTTGTGGTATTTAGAACCATTTAATTATGACCATGTTGGTTAACTTGATGTTGGTTAAATTTTGGCTAAATATTGGTTAAACCAAAATTGCCAGTAACTTGCTGCAAATTTTACAGTAAATTTTTTACAGTGTAGTGAATTCTTCAGAATTCACCTTGGTTTTACCTTTGTTTATATCTGGAATGTCCTTCCATTCTCTATCAATGCCTTTGAGGAAAATATAATGAAGAAAAGAAAAAGACAGAGAGGTAAAATAAAATAAAATAACATACACAGAATAAATATTGACACTAAAACATAACTTTTGTGAAACAAACAGAAAGTAAAAAGATAAAAGTGCGTATTACAAGGAAATGTATTACAATAACTTTACAGCAAATGAAAAACTATGACTGTGCTGTACTTAACAACTATATCTGGTGGGGGCTGAGAACACAAGACAAAAATAATCAGACATTCAGAAAAACATATTTAAAAAACTGTTTATCATCCATATAATGTACTATAACAACTCTGTCAACTACCACACTTACCACAGGTGATGCAAGATAAAGAGCCAAAGCTGAGCTCAGCAGAAGAAAAGCACATAAATGCATTTTCACTGAAAAACAGTTTTGATCACTTGCGTTAAAACTCACAAACAAAATGCAAAGGATACCTATTACGTATATTATATACCTAAAAGGAATGCGTTTAATAATCTTAAATTACTGCTATCCCAGTTACATTTAAGACCATCAAAATTAAAATTTAATTAAAAAAATTAAAATAAATTAAAAACTGTAGAATAAAAGGGGAATACATACCAGTTCTCAAACAGCCTTGACTAAGTCAGAATGCCTTGAAGTTTGACAAGTCATTTAAATATGCACTGTGGCGGGAGGGGCAAACGACAGACACAGTGGGTGTGGCGTCAGGCCTCGGAGAGGCTTTTATTAAACAGAAAATAAGGGAAAGTGAGTCCATAAAGTAAAACAGTGTCCAAAATAAAAGGGGAGTCTGGTGTCCTCGGGTGCTGGGGCAGCGTGACGGAACGGTAGTGTTCAGAGGGGAAGGGTCCAGGAGAGGGGCGGAGTCCGGCGGCCGCGGGCGCTTTCCATGCTAGCGCCGGGGTGCTAGGGCGGCGGCATCTCCGGCAGGCTCATCCCTCTCGAGCTGTCCGGCGCTGGGGCGGCGGCTTCTGGCGGCCTCAACCGGACCGCGGGTCCGGCGGCTCTCCAAACTCTTGTGGCGCGGGATTCCCTCTTCACCCCCTCCTGGACCCGCGAGGACACCAGCGTGCATGCACGGGGGAAAGAGACCGGTCTCCCGAGGAGAGGCGCGCTCGGGATTTAAACAGCGGCGGTGATGAGGCTTCATTTACATCAGGTGTCCCCATCACACGCCGCCAGCCCGAGCCGATTACACGCCCCTCCTCTCCCCTACACACCCACTCCCGTCGGGAGCCTGGAGAAGGGCGGCGAATACGGGACGGGGTGGTGATGAAAATTAGGGGGGCGGGCAGACGCCTCGCCACATTCCCCCCCCCAAGCGACATCCCCGTCCTAAGGTCGCCGCCCACGCAGGAGTGCTACCTTCCTCATCCAGGCTCCAGCGGTCGGAGTGGGCGGGGATTCCTCTCCAAGGCAACGCTCCCTCTCGCCGCGTACCGGAACAGGGACAGAAAAACCGGTATTAGTCGACAGCCTCAACCAACCGCAGGATAAGTGACTAACTGAAACATCACTTACCCTTCTTGCGGCTGGGAGGCCGTCTCCGTCGTTCCTCCGTCCCTGTCCGGGTTTTCACGAACTTTTGCGAGCGAGAGGGGATGACGTCATCAGGTGTTGCCCACTGCGCTGTCTAAGCCCCGCCTTGCCCGCATTCTCCACCACTGTGGCGGGAGGGGCAAACGACAGACACAGTGGGTGTGGCGTCAGGCCTCGGAGAGGCTTTTATTAAACAGAAAATAAGGGAAAGTGAGTCCATAAAGTAAAACAGTGTCCAAAATAAAAGGGGAGTCTGGTGTCCTCGGGTGCTGGGGCAGCGTGACGGAACGGTAGTGTTCAGAGGGGAAGGGTCCAGGAGAGGGGCGGAGTCCGGCGGCCGCGGGCGCTTTCCATGCTAGCGCCGGGGTGCTAGGGCGGCGGCATCTCCGGCAGGCTCATCCCTCTCGAGCTGTCCGGCGCTGGGGCGGCGGCTTCTGGCGGCCTCAACCGGACCGCGGGTCCGGCGGCTCTCCAAACTCTTGTGGCGCGGGATTCCCTCTTCACCCCCTCCTGGACCCGCGAGGACACCAGCGTGCATGCACGGGGGAAAGAGACCGGTCTCCCGAGGAGAGGCGCGCTCGGGATTTAAACAGCGGCGGTGATGAGGCTTCATTTACATCAGGTGTCCCCATCACACGCCGCCAGCCCGAGCCGATTACACGCCCCTCCTCTCCCCTACACACCCACTCCCGTCGGGAGCCTGGAGAAGGGCGGCGAATACGGGACGGGGTGGTGATGAAAATTAGGGGGGCGGGCAGACGCCTCGCCACAGCACGTAAAAGTTCTGTACTTCCTTATACTGACCTCCCATATAAAAACAATGGTGAGTGCACACACACACACACACACACACACACACACACACACACACTGGTTTACATGTTTTATGGGGACATTCCATAGGCGTAATGGTTTTTATACTGTACAAACCGTACTTTCTATCACCCTACACCTACCCTACACCTAAACCTAGCCCTCACAGGAGATTGTGCACACTTTTACTTCATCAAAAAAACTCATTGTGCATGATTTATAAGCCTGTTTCCTCATGGGGACCTGAGAAATGTCCCCACAAGGTCAAAATTTACTGGCATTCCTATCCTTGTGGGGACATTTGGTCCCCACAACGTGATGAATACCAGGTACACACACACACAAGTTAGTTTTACTATATTAGTGAGAACATTGCATACACTTCCATTGCTTTTATATCAGTTAACCATATTTTCTATTACCTAACCCAACCCAATTTATGAGCCTTTTTAAGTAGTGAGAACCATACAATTTCCTCACTATTTTATTGTATAAGTGAGAACATTTGGCCCTCACAACATTTTTACATAAGATTTTAACAAAATCTTGATTAATAAAGCAGTCCATCTTTACCATATTGATTTTATTTCAATTATGTCTGTTGTTGGTAGATTTTCGTCATGTGTCCCTTGCATTTAAGCATTCATTTTTACCATGTTTTGGGGTCATGTAATGAAAGACGATATACTGTTCACAGTAACCGGTTGCCTTAAAAAAATAAGTAATGTGTAATGAAAACCTAAGTACATTTAACTAAAAATGTTAAGTACATTAAACTCAATTCAAAATTGATTTAACTCGACATGTTTTGCCAAGTTAACTACTTTGCACAATTAATACACTTAATATCTTAAGTATAATGTACCAAATACCTAGTTGTAGCTTACTTATCTTTCTTCCCCTATAGTTAATTTATTATCATTAAATTATTATTTCAGTTTTAAATCTGGTGCATTATAATTACATATTCAGATCAAGAAAACAGATGAAACATTTGTTGAAAACACCCCGGTTAGGAGTAAAATGCTTTATTGTGAACATACACATTACATGTTGTTTTTCTAAAAGCACAACATAAAACTAGGCACCTGGAATCAGGAGCAGTAGTGCAACGATTCAGAACACTACTTTACACTGCAAGTTGGTTTTTCAGAGTCTGAATTTTGGGTGCCAGCTCACTTTTACCCAGATTAAACATCACCTGCTGAACAAAGAAAAAAAAATGTTTTTCATGTATCTGGGTTAGTCCAGGTCCAGGGCATATATCAGTCAAAAACGAACACAGAAGGACTGAGGAAGGTTGGCCAGGTCATCCATCACCAGATTCCCTTCCAAGATGATTCCCACTTTGGACGGGTTCAGCTTAAGGTTTTCTTCACCGATGAAAAGCAATCCCACAAGTCATTGTCAGCTGTGTCCTTACAGAGAAAAAAAAAAAGTACAATCGTGTGTTAGTTAGCACATACATTTTCAAAATGTTAACAATAAAAATACCCTAAGAAGAAACAGTCTACACGGACATTTAGTAAAAGACACTGTTCATACAAGATATGAGGCCTGGCTTGTTCAGATTCCTTTTCACTGTACAATTAACATCAACATATTTAATGTTAACTGAACCCAAAAATTTTCAGCCAAGTTTTTTCAGTTAATTTCATACCACTGATTAAACATACAAACAATTTTATGGTAAAAAAAAAAAGTCAAAGTCTGAAATTCTGAATAAAGCAACACGGTCTCACCCCAAGTCGTCACATATTGACGTTTGGTCAGGACCCCTTGGCGTCGCATTTTGACGCACAGGGTACCCCTTCAGCGTCATTTTTGGACGTGAAGGGTCCTCCACTGCTTTAAATAAAAAACCCTTGGCGTCAATAAGCTGACGGGAAAGGCACTGTGAATTTTATTGTTTAGATTAATAGATATATTGGGTAATAATATTGCCATTATTGCATATGTATTGGGGTGTTATTTTTCAATGCAAACAGTCACAAGTTTTATTTATATTACACTATATTTACACATTTACGAGCATGTAACCCAACCCCTGCCCCTAAACCTAACCATTTGTCAATAAAACACAGATACAACAGGCAGATACAACTACAGTCACAATTTATTGAAAAAATATGAATATTCCAAGTCTTCCGAGGCAAAACGATTGATTTTTGAGAGGAACAGACGCGATCGCCGTCTCTGTCCGCTGTAAAGAATTCAAAAAATGCCGCCAGACAGCAGAAGCATTACGTCAGCCTTGGTTGTGAAATTCTATTGGCTCTTGTGTGTCTCGTGACCGATTACGTCATGCAAATACTCGGGCGTATCTTTTTGAATAAGAACGTTAACGAAGTGGGATAATTTTTAGCGATTAAAACCTTATGTTTTACTTTCTTCTTCGCATAAAGATATCGTATGGCTTCAGAAGACTTGGAATGCAACACGACTTGTTTGTAATGCTTTTTTACTGCTTGTTTATGGTCAGTTTTTGCAATAAATACATGTGACTGTACTTATATTTGCCTGTGCTTTGTATTGTTCAGAAGTGGGTAGGTTTAGGGTAGGGGTGGGTTTAGGTGCTCCAGTCAAAGTATAAATTTATATAAAATTGTTTACATTTTTACAAATGCATGCAAACCAGTAAGACAAACAAGTGAAAACAGTGGAGGACCCTTCACGTCAAAATACTACGCTAAAGGGGTACCTTAAGCGTCAAAATGCGACGCCAAGGGGTCCTGACCAAACGTCAATATGTGACGACTTGGGGTGAGACCGTGTTGAATAAATATGTAGCACATAGTCCTGATTAATGGTTTGAAAATAAAATAAAAAACAAAGAACATGCATCTATGAGGGACCATGCAATCCATAATTCATTCTGGTACTCACACACACACATGCATTCTCCTTTCACACACACATATATTCTCCTCTCTCACACACACACATGCACGCATTCACACATGTATTCTCCTCTCACACACACATGCCTTCTCCTCACACACACACGCATTCACACATGCATTCTCCTCACACACACACACACACACACACACACACACACTGGTTTACATGTTTTATGGGGACATTCCATAGGCGTAATGGTTTTTATACTGTACAAACCGTATTTTCTATCGCCCTAACCCTACCCTACACCTAAACCTAGCCCTCACAGGAGATTGTGCAAACTTTTACTTCCTCAAAAAAACTCATTGTGCATGATTTATAAGCCTGTTTCCTCATGGGGACCTGAGAAATGTCAAAATTTACTGGTATTCCTATCCTTGTGGGGACATTTGGTCCCCACAACGTGATGAATACCAGGTACACATGCATTCTCCTCTCTCTCTCACACACACACACTCTCTCCTCACACACACAGATATATTCTCCTTTCACACAGACATGCATTCACACTTGCATTCTCCTCTCACACACATGCATTCTCCTCACACATACGCACACACACACACACACACACACACACACACACACACACACACACACATTCTCCTCTCACACACACACACACACACACACACACACACACACACACACACACACACACACACACTCTCTCCTCACACACACAGATATACAGTAGTCAACATTCGAAGTGGATCAAAACCTTTCATCAAATTTGTCCTAAAACCAAAAAGAATACCCGTTCTTATCCTAGGACAAATTTTGATGAACTTTTTTGATCCACTTCGAATGTTGACTACTGTATTCTCCTTTCACACACACATGCATTCACACTTGCATTCTCCTCTCTCTCACACACACACACACACACACACACACACACACACACGAATTCTCCTCACACACACACACATACATTCTTAACTTACCAGATACAGTAGGCTGTGGTAAACCGCGTAAAACAGCCGCACGTGTTCCCGCTATCTTCATGGAAAAAACGCCGCTTGCAGCAGCCGGCCAGGTGAAAGCCTAAAGGCAGTGAAACTGGTTAAAATCGTGTTTTTACAGCACGCGATCAGCAACTCGCGTGAAAAAGTGATCTAGCGTTATATATCGATTAATTGTGGATTAAAAAAAAAAAAAACAACGAACCGGTAAACGTTAAAAAATTGTTTCCACCGCTGCCCCAAACCCTTCCCCCCACATTTAGCTAAATATACATTACACAGGTAAGTTAGCCAGTGTCTAAAATGTCCGTCGAAATGGCGAAAATTTAAATGAGGTTTTTACAGTTAAACTCACCTTCCAGTTCCTCGATCGCCAGCAGTGCCTGAATTCACACAACCGCAACAAAGACAGTAAACTTCGACTCAGTCAGTGCTTGGCTGAAATCAGTTTTGGACTGTTTTTGTTTTGTATTATATGTCTCTATGTATTTGTGTGTAGAGCAGGCTGCAATAAAGATTGTTAAAATAAGCAAACACACACACACATTGATACCTTGAGCAACTGATCATGTCAAAACTGGGAAGGTGTGGTCTGTTCAATAACTTTTCAATTTAAGCTTATTGTACTTCAAATTATTTGCACATTGGACTATGCCAACAAATTAGTAGAATATACTTAAAATTATAAAGTAATACCATCAAACTTTTTTGTTTTAGTGCATTATGCTTGAATATTTAAGTAGAAACTAAATCCGGACTAACAGTGCATGTTCCATATGCCAGATCATTGTTTATTGTCAAATCAAGTTCATAGCTCATGTTAATGTTTTGTTTCATGCTATGTATTAAGTTCATAGTTTATGTTTATGTTGTTGGATAATCACCATTGTGAAATAAACAGCACCTGGGTTCTCTATGCCTTCATCCTATAGGCCAGCTACCATGCAGATTTAATACCTGTCATTGGAGTGGTTACCTTGTACAGCTCCGTCCCAGCCCTGTCCAGAGTTTGCTCCCTAGAGAACTTTATGAATAGCTAGCTTGAGCTCTGTTATTTGACGGACTTTAATGATGTGGCACAAAAGTTTTTTTTTCCATCATGGTATTACAGTTTTTTACAGACGCTAGGACACATTTCTCAATACTTAGGTCACTTTTGCAAAACTCTTGACACAGTGAGCACAACAGAAGTCTATGTGGGCTAAACTGAGGATCAATTATCATTGTTTTGGCACAAAATGCATTCAATGACTACATCTCTCAAATTTCATGAATTCTATTCTCACTCAGACACAACAACTGACAAAAATCTTTGTACGTACAGCACATTTTGCACATGCTTACATACTGTTTTCAAAACTGTTAAACTTATGTTCCAAACAATAACATAATGCAAAACTGAACAAGACAGCAAAATTCAACAGCAATATTTTATTGAAACATATTTCAAATCTAAAAATGCAGTAGATTAGCATTACTTTTTTTTATCTGTATCAGTTGATGGTGTGTATACAAATTCTTGTATTTTGGAATTACTTAGTGCAAAAAAATAAAAAATAAATAAACAACATAAAATATTGACGAATTCTGCATCATGTCTGATTCATTCCAGTAACATATATTGCAGTTATAAACAATATATATTGCAATTATAAACAGAGATGTGTCCTTTTTTACACAAGAAAACACTGTGTAATGCTACATGTTGTTAGTGTTTTTTAGCTCATTGTTTTGTGGCTGACAAAGTGTGTTTGGCGGCTGTCAACCTTTGCTAGTGTTCTGGAAGAATGAGTTTATTTGAGACCTGAATAAAGTGTTTTGGTAGTTGTAGTGCATTTTGAATGTGAAATGAACTGCTTTGCCAAGCTGAAAGTCGGTTAGGAGAATTGTGTGAAGAGTTTTGCAAAAATGACCTCAGTATTGAGAAAAGTGTCCTAGCGTCTGTAAAAAACTGTAATGAGCCAATTTATTTACAGATGTCTGGTGGGAGAGTAAAATCCTCTCAGGCCTAATATGATGACTATGCTTTCATGCTATGTGGCTCACCACTGTTGAAGAAATGGCAGAGAGTCAACCTAGTGCCATGCCATAATGCCACACCATGTTGTCTCTTCATGTTATGGCCGCCACACCAGCATCTCACATCATGGCTGCTATGGGCCCTGCTCCTAAGCCTACGTTTGTTAAGGACTATAAGCCAGAAGCCCCATCCTTGGTCCCAAATCTGGTGGTCCTAAGTTCGTGCTTCCAGTAATGGCGTCTTGTATGTTTCACTACTCCACTCGTCTATTGATTCATGATCCAGGTCATGATCCAGGCTCACTTCCAGTTTAAGAGCCTGGCCCTCTATCCCTCCCTGTGGTCCTCTTCCACTCCACCACCATTTTTTGTTTAATTTGTGTTTTTAGAGCTGGTATCTTGTTAAAGCTGTTTGGAGCAGCCCTTTAAGGTGGGGATATGTCGTATCTGTCTGTGTTTTTTGTCATGTATTCCCCGTAGTCTTGTTTTTACACCCTTGTCTTTGCAATGTTTTGGGGTCATTTACTTAAAGACAACACGCTTTTCCATGTTCCACATGCAAGGTCATTGTTTATTGTCAAATCAAGTTCAATCAAGGAAGTTTTTTTTTTTTTTTTTTCATGTCTTGAATTAAGTTCATAGTTTATGTTTATGTTTTTGGATCATTACCACACTGCTACTGGGTTCTAGACCTTCATTCTTTGTTAGCTTTCAGTTGGAATTTCCGACTTTTCATATTTTCATTAAAATGTATTTTCTTTTATTGACCAGAATATTATAGATGATAATTGAGAACTTTTGAATAACTTGGAAAAAGCTTGAGCCCACAGCTTGGTTATGGGCTTGATAAGGTTACTTCTCCAATAAAATAAAGAAAAACACAACGCAACATAAACTCTATAATATAAAATGCTGCTGCTGTTCTCAATGAAATCATTGTGCTTTAACTGTTTTTTCTCTATTACATGTACAGGTCCTTTTCAAAAAATTTGCATATTGTGATAAAGTTCATTATTTTCTGTAATGTACTGATAAACATTAGACTTTATATATTTTAGATTCATTACACACAACTGAAGTAGTTCAAGCCTTTTGTTGTTTTAATATTGATGATTTTGGCATACAGCTCATGAAAACCCAAAATTCCTATCTCAAAAAATTTGCATATCATGAAAAGGTTCTCTAAACGAGCTATTAACCTAATCATCTGAATCAACTAATTAACTCTAAACACCTGCAAAAGATTCCTGAGACTTTTAAAAACTCCCAGCCTGGTTCATTACTCAAAACCGCAATCATGGGTAAGACTGCCAACCTGACTGCTGTCCAGAAGGCCATCATTGACACCCTCAAGCAAGAGGGTAAGACACAGAAAGAAATTTCTGAAATAATAGGCTGTTCCCAGAGTGCTGTATCAAGGCACCTCAGTGGGAAGTCTGTGGGAAGGAAAAAGTGTGGCAGAAAACGCTGCACAACGAGAAGAGGTGACCGGACCCTGAGGAAGATAGTGGAAAAGGACCGATTCCAGACATTGGGGGACCTGCGGAAGCAGTGGACCGAGTCTGAAGTAGAAACATCCAGAGCCACCGTGTACAGGCGCCAGGTCAAGCCACTTTTGAACCAGAAACAGCGGCCTGACCTGGGCTACAGAGAAGCAGCACTGGACTGTTGCTCAGTGGTCCAAAGTACTTTTTTTGGATGAAAGCAAATTTTGCATGTAATTCAGAAATCAAGGTGCCAGAGTCTGGAGGAAGACTGGGGAGAGGGAAATGCCAAAATGCCTGAAGTCCAGTGTCAAGAACCCACAGTCAGTGATGGTCTGGGGTGCCATGTCAGCTGCTGGTGTTGGTCCACTGTGTTTTATCAAGGGCAGGGTCAATGCAGCTAGCTATCAGGAGATTTTGGAGCACTTCATGCTTCCATCTGCTGAAAAGCTTTATGGAGATGCAGATTTCATTTTTCAGCACAACCTGGCACCTGCTCACAGTGCCAAAATCACTGGTAAATGGTTTACTGACCATGGTATTACTGTGCTCAATTGGCCTGCCAACTCTCCTGACCTGAACCCCATAGAGAATCTGTGGGATATTGTGAAGAGAAAGTTGAGAGACGCAAGACCCAACACTCTGGATGAGCTTAAGGCCGCTATCGAAGCATCCTGGGCCTCCATAACACCTCAGCAGTGCCACAGGCTGATTGCCTCCATTCCACGCCGCATTGAAGTGTTTTCGACAATAATTATTTAAAATGACTAAGTTCTGATCTTCTATGCAAGGAACAATTTCTTAGGAATAGCCTTTTTCAAATTTGATTAATAAAATATTGTTGTGCATTACACTTGTTACCAGTGGTTCGTTAACACTAACACTCTCAAAAAGGATGTGTTAATTTTTTACACATTGTTTGTGTTATGTCTATTTTAGCACATTTTGTGTTACTTTGTGTTAAATGTGTGTTAAAAAGAAAACATCCAACACAGTGTGTCCAACACAATACACTGTAAAAAGTAATCACTGAATCTACTAAGAAAAGCATGTAAATATAACTAATTTCGACAAATTTGTTGATTTTACTTGAGTGCACCGAGTTATTTGAACTTTTAGGTGGATGCCGTAGGGAAACTAAACAACTTTGGTAAACAGTACTAAAGAGCATCTAGTGTGTTGTACTAAAGGTCTGTTCACACTGTTGTAATAACCAGACCAGCAGGGGGCGAAAGTGCACCTTAGGTAAAAAACGAACACAAACAGAAACATCACCAGAAGAAGACGACTAACTGATCTTCACAGTCAGATCCTGTTTGAAATATGGCAGAAAGATTAGGTAAGTTTTTGGTGATTTATTTAGAAACTGTATTCTTCTCAGAGTGTGTGCTATTGTTTTTGAGGAACAAAAAACGAAATTTGAATGAGTTTTACTGACGAGCATAACTGTAACCTTCAGTTAGCTTACTAGCTAGCCAGTTACTTCTAACCTTAGTAATAATGTAAAATAAACGTGAATAGACATCAGCAAGTATGTTAAGAGATACAGTACAACTTATTAAAATGTGTCATGTCTCGTGTTATCCGTTTTCCAGTATTTAATGTTTGACCAAATGTCATGAAACATTATTTAATAATTTTTTTTAAAGTGCATTAATGCCCAGCATTAATTATTACAATTTTCTTTTCATATTGTATGTGCTCTTTTTTGAGGACTTAAACTCATGCAGTGGAAGTTGAAGTTCTGCTTTTTTATTGAGTGAAAAAGGGGTCAACTCTTGAAAAACTGATTCAAATATGGATCCTATGGAATATGTAAGTACTCAATTTTTATGTTTTCACAGATAATACGCTTATTACCATATGGTGCACTTTGTAAAATCACACAGAATGATATTTATTATATTGTATGCCTAATGTTTGTGATATGAGTGCTATTAAATATGACTTTTTTCATAATTGTACAGACATCAAACAATAATGGGAGATGACCAGCAGTTCTCCGTGGCCTTCCACTCTTCCTTGAAGAGGATCTTGCAGATTTTTTACAAGACATGTTTTGTAAGTAATTTTGCCTGTGATATTCTGGTTATTTAGTGTAACGTAAACTATTCTGATCTGGCAAGAAAAAGTCAGGACCCAGAAACAATATAAGAAAGAAAGAAAGTGAAACAAAAAAATTAGGAAAAAGGGAAAATAGTTAGAAAGAAGAGGGAAAAATACTTAAAGGGATTATGAAAATTAAAATTCAACCTTCGTTCATTTTCAGAACACAAATTAAGATATTTTAAATTAAATCTAAGAGCTTTCTGACCCTGCGTAGATATCAACGCAGCTACCACTTTCAAGGCTCAGAAACACCAGTGGTTCAACCGTAATTTTATAAAGCTACAAGAATACTTTTTGTGGGCAAAGAAAACAAAAATAAGAGATTTTCACTTTTCACATTCAGGAGAGTACCATGACGCATGTGTGTGATACCGTTGAAGCAGGAGCCCGTTGTTCTGACATGGGACCCGCACCTTGGGGCTCTGCACTGCACCTTGTTTACGAGCAGAGGAATTGATGCACACACATCATGGTACTCTCAGGAAGGCATGTCAACTGACGAATCATTGAATAAAGTTTTTATTTTTGTTTTCTTTGCGCACAAAAAATATTCTTGTAACTTCATACCAATACAATTGAACCACTGATGTTCTTAATACCTTAGTACCTTTCTGGGACGTGAATGTGTCAGTTGTGTTGCTGTCTATGCAAAGTCAAAAAAAGCTCAGACTTAATCAAAAAATATCTTAATTTTTGTTCCAAAGATGAATGATTTTCTTACAGCTTTGAAACGACATGAGGTTGAGTAATTAATGACCGAATTTTCATTTGAAAGACAATAGAAATTGGGTAAAAAAAACATAAAAAAAAAAAAAAAATGACATGAATGGCAAAGTAAAAGAAACAACAAAAAAGCAAAGAAGTCAGAAAGGATGGACAAAAAAGAATGAAGGTAAGCAAATTAAAGAAGTATAAAAACAAAAAAAGGAGGTTAGAAAGAAATAAAAGAAATCATATCATACCAAAAGAAAGTAAGAGTCTAAGGCTGATGTTACACGGGGCAACTTTTTGAGCCCTGTTGCCAAACAATGTTGTTTGTGCACTTTCCCATTGAGAATGGGCTACAAATTTCTAACTGGACACTTTAGATCGGTCATGGGCCCTGTGTCTCACTTGGTTGTCTGTTGACTGCAACATTGCGAACCAACATTGCTCAGTAGGTTGCACCGTGCATCGTCTGTCTTATATATGAGTGACAGAGACTTGAAAACCGCTCGTTTAACATGGCTTATGATGGTGCTCTCTTGGTCATGCTTTTCTGAACATTCTTTAGAAATCATGCAAAATATAAATATGTCAGTTTTTAATCAAAATATTTTTTGTGCAAACAATTGAATGTCTTTTTTTTCCATCTTTGGCATCCACTGCTTTGCCCAGTTTGAAAGGCATTTACATCTAAAGACAATACACAGTTATAAATGTATGCAACTGTATAACCTTAATACGCATTCTTAATTATATGTAGTTACTTATTTTTTGTCATATGCTACTTCTGTTTCTAGGACTGTGAAGAAGTGATGTCAATCAGCATATTGACCAAGATCCCTGAGCTGAGGACTCACTGCATCTTGATGCCAGATCTACTGTAATAATTTTGGAAGGTACAATTATATTGGACAATCAGTGGAAATGTAAAATCTTCCCCTAGCCATGTGCCTGGTCTTTGAACTCAGTTATGCTATGTAAGAAGAGTATCCTCCAGTTTTGAAGGATACCTTTGATTTCATTCAATGGCTGAACCTAAAATAAGAACCTGAAAAATCATCTGATGTAAAAATGTTATTGTGGATGAAGTGTTTCATTTCATTTAGGAAAACTTGCAGTTTGCTTAAAGTTAAATCAACTTTTGTTGATCTTTGACACACAATGCAAAATATTTGTAATGATATTTGACAGATTTCTTTCCCTCCACTGAAAGTTTGTATGCCCAAAATGTTCATAAAGAGGTAGTAAAACAAATTCATATGAAAGGAGTGTTTTAATCCAAGTCTTCTAAAGAGACACAGTCACTTTATGATGAAACGATTTAATTTAAGCTTTTATTCACATATAACTCGTATTACTCAGCACATTTGAGCTTCCATATGAACCAATAAGGTTTGCTTGTGCACATCAAGCAAGTGTGTTTAAGCTTCTGTTTGTGCACTGATGCTGTTTATCATATAAAGAGATCACGTCTCTTCATAAAACTTGGATTAGTTTTTGTGAATATACTTTCAATGAAAAAGAATCTTATCAGGTCGTGTGATTTAAAAGTATACTATTTTTTCTATTCTATTTTTTATTTTTTGCAGTATGTGCAATTTTTTGTTTTAAGGTTGATGCTTTAAATATAAGGACTTTACATTTTATTAAACAAATAAATGTCCTTTTTTGTGCCAACAATTTGTTGTCTGTCTTTGTATTAACAACTTAAAGATTTGAGTACAACTTACTTGATAAATTTAAGGTAATCAGTTTCCACACATTTTGCTAGTAATGTGAACAAAGAAGACTTGTAAAGTCAACTGTTTTGTTTGAGTTCTGTGCACTAAGCTTAACTTAACTCTAAGTTAACTAAACTTGTCAAAGTGAGTTACAAATACTCAAAAATGATGAACTAATTTACTTGAAAAAGTTGAGGTAATCAGTTACCACAGGTTTTCTAAGTAAATACAACTTATTACTTTTTACAGTGTATGTGTTAAATATCAGCCAATCACATTGCTGCTTGCCTCACTTCATGAGCCGTTATTCTACTGAGACAAGCTAATTTCCTCGTGCTGCAAGTTTTCATCGTCAGGACATAACTTCGATGTGTGAAGGTAAGAAATGTTTGTATTTGCCATTATACGTTTTTAAAATGTCTTTTGTGATCGTTTGGAGACGGTCGAGGGGCATTTGGCACATATATACGTGGTAAAATTGCCTCACGAATGCCGATGCGAGCTGCGCCTGCGTCTGCGGCACATCACGACGGTGGGAGCTTATTTTAACAAGCTTTATAGTTTCTTTTGTCGGATTAATTGTGAACAGAGTCGCTTTTAATTCATCATTGACACGTTGTAGTGCTAATGAGAAAATGCATTCGTTCGTCGCGTCTTTCTCTTTGAAAATGAACAGCTTCGTTGTGACATGTATTGTGCAAATTGCCCTAAAACGCTAACATAATCTCTAATGCTAAAGCTTTTCTTGCCTTTTTAGCTATCGCTATTTTACAATATTCGCTATGTGTAGCCTATAAATAACAAAAGTATCTTTATTTTACTCTTGCAGCTTTGACTGGAAGACACCACTGAAGTGCTTGTGGCAGTTACTGACATGACAGAGACAAACGAGAGACTTCATCTCAGGACCCTCACCATCACTTGTATGCTGATAAAAATATGTAAATAAAACGATTAATGCTTAAGAGGTTGTCAAATACCACATTTTTTTTAAAGTACAAACTTTATAAACCATTAAAAACTTTTCACTCAAGGAACAATTAACAGTTATATGTTGAAATGACTGAATTGATTGTTTACCTCTCTTTTTTAACCTTTTTGAGTTTTTATGTAATTGTTTGTAGCAGGTTTAATAAATTGTGTTTAAACTATACATTAGTTTGCAGTGTCTTTATTGCATACAAAAATTTGGTAAAAAAAATAACACATAATTGACACAAATTGTGTATTTATAACACAATAGTGTGTAGAAAAAATCAACACATTTTCTGTGTTAGCTGGAATAACACACTAGTTGAGTTAAAACTAACACAAAATGTGTTGTCCTTAACTAGACACAAAGGTGTGTTAAGAAATAACACAGGCTGTGTTGTTTTTAACACATCCTTTTTAAGAGTGAATGGAACCTTTACATTGAAAAAGGTTTGTTAGATTTTGAAAATGTTCTTCACACTAAGAAAAAATGGTCTTAAAAAGAACTGTTCACTGAAATGATCTATAAGGAACACAAAATGGTTATTCTATGGAATCACTGCAAAAAAACAACTTTATTTTTATATGTATGTAGCTTCTATTTAAAGCCTTTGTAAAGGCAATTCAGAGAATTGTTTCTAAACACATTATAAGGTTAGAAATGTATTGATAACTAAATAGAGCTAGACTGTTAAACAGTTTTTCACCATTTTTGATAGCGAACATACCCCCAGCTTTTGAGAGCAGAGAATTCTATTTATATTATTCTATTTATATAAGATTTTTCAACTTAATTTATTTACTTGGCTTTTTTTTTTTTATTATCATTCATTCATATCATTTGGCTGGGTTGTTAATAACAAATTTTTCTGCGGTGTGACAAACTCAGAACACATATTTAATATTGCTTTACACAGAAAAAATTATCAATGAGAGTGCAAAAACATCTTCCAAACCATTACTTTACCCAAACCTATAATAATGAGTTATCTTTAAGAGCTGTGGGGATGGATTTAACAGGAAATTACATATCTGTAATTCGCCTGTGCATATTATGTTTTATCTGTACACAGAGAAAAATATGACTGTGGGTTGCGTGATGATGATAGTTTGGTGTCACAACGAACGAGAAATTGTCCATAGGTCATTAAAAAGAGGAAACCTCCGGGAAATCACTGGTTGAAATCCACACATAACAGCAGAACCAAACTACAGGGTCAAAGTTAAAGAGTGTAGATTTGATATTTTATTAGATGGTTAATGTTTTATAAAAGCAATTGCAATTAGAGACTTGATGGCTTGCTGTATTGTGAATATAGTAACAGTTAATGGGTTACTGCATGTTGTGCTTAACAATGCACTCTAGTCATGTTTATATTTCTGCAATATAGCAGTGTTTAATTTTCCTTTAAATATAAGGGTACAACAGAGCTTAAATGCATGTTCACTTTGTAGCACATGATCCCTAAAATGTTGAAATCCTTTAGGTTGTCCTGTGTATCTTCACCTTAAGTGCCATCGAAATGATGCATTGATACATTACATTTGATTTATAAAATTGTTACTGTGCTGTTACAGGTTTGAGAGCTGTTAAATGATCCTTAGAAATGCTGTTAAATATATGTGAAATATACAGTGTGTAGACATTACTCCCATCAGCAAAAGGCCATTAACTTATCACTTAATCATCATCAACAGATCAGTATTTTTTTGGCACTGAACTCATGAAGTCAAACATAGAGCTGATAATAGTGTTTTCTTTTGATTAACTCAATAGCAAAAGAAAGCAAACCACCAAGATTATCAGAGAGGAAGCCGCCTTGGCACCGGAACTGCAAAATATGTCCACACATTCACTAAAGAAAAGGAAGTACAAATGTTAAGATAAACATTAGTAATGCAACATGGAAAAAAATCATTCTTGATAAGTAGGAAGTAAATCATTTTACAAACAATGACTCTTTTAGTAAATCAAAAATATGCAGTGCAACCAGTTTAGTTCAAATGTGAGACAAATGACTCTTTTGAGGCAGCCCTGGTAATGAACCATTAAAAAAGACTTACAAATTGCTGTTTGAAAAACTCAAAGGACAAAAATTCTTCACTAACTCATGTCCTCAGTTGTTGTAAAACCAATTCATGAATAAAGCAAATGGGAATTGTAACTGAAAAAATCTATATGAATCATTATCAAATCAAAAGGGGAAGGTACCTGAAGTACATTGTTAAAAGTTCCCACCAGTTTCAACTTAAAAACTTAAAGTTCAGCAGCTGCCTTAAAATTGTAAGTTAAATCAACTTAAAAATACAAGTCATTTAACTAACTTTATTGTCGTGAGTTGAACTGACTTGAAGTTTTAAGTTGATTTAACTTAAAATTATAAGGCAGCAGCTAAACTTAAGTTTTTAAGTTGAAACTTGGGAAAACTTTTTACAGTGTACAACCTATGTTGTAATGTAAGTATACTCTAGTGTATGTTGGGCCTAACAGTGCTCTTTACCAGTGACTATATTCACAATATAGCACAGTCTTTTACATTTTCTTGTTCACATATTGCAGTGATACAATAAAGAAGCTTTTCTTAACCTTATGAAAAATTGGGACTATGAGACTAAGTCTTACCCCTCAGTGGGTCCTGGTGTAGTTGTAGTTCTTGTAGAAAGAGAAGATGTTGTTGTAGTTGTTATTGCGGTTATCTCAGGTATAGGAAGAGCTCTAGTAAACAAACAAAAAATACTGTTAGGTTTTTATCATCAGATGCACAATTTCTGAACCATCATTTTGTAGTATAAAAAGGGTTTAGACATTAAAGGATTGCTCTACTTCCAAAATAAAAAATCATGATAATGTACTCACCCCCACGTCATACAAGATGTTCATGTCTTTCTTTCTTCAGTTGCAAGTTTTTTTTTTTTTTTTTTTTGAGGAAAACATTACAGGATTTTTCTCCATATAGTGGACTTTAGTGGTGTTCAACGGATTGAAGGTTAAAAATGCAGTTTCAGTGCAGCTTCAAAGGGCTCTATGGCCAAGGAATAAGGGTCTTATATAGCAAAACGATCAGTTATTTTCTTAAAAA
>NC_133369.1:28536517-28551517 GCF_049309525.1 Garra rufa
TTCCAACTCCTACATCGCTGCATGTACACAAATGTACAGTGTTTACAAAGTGAACGTGCAAGGCGGGTCAAACACCCTTTACAAAAAAAGTAAAACAGCGATGTAGGGCGATTTTGAAGTTGGAGGAGAAAATGAGAGTTTTGCAACATAGCCTAACTGTCTTGAACCTGAGTGCACAGAATACGCATGTGCATCGCAGAGCTAGACAAGACGAGCATTTGTGGTTAAATTTGTAGAAATATAATTTTTTTTAAAGAAAATGACTAATTGTTTCGCTAGATAAGACCCTGATTCCTCGGCTGGGATTGTTTAGAGCCATTTGAAGCTGCACTGAAACTGCCTTTTTAACCTTCAATCCGTTGAGCACCATTGAAGTCCACTATATGGAATACAAATCCTGGAATGTTTTCCTCAAAAAAAAAAACAAAAAAAAAAAACAAAAAAAAAAACGTGTATTCTTTACGACCGAAGAAAGAAAGACATGAATAATTTTTTATTCTGAAAGTGGAGTAATTCTTAAGATTTTTTATGTATTTTGAATGAGGGTAAAAGAGAGGGACAAAAGGACATTCACCTTGGAGAACATGCTCCCTGTTGGTCACTCGCGTCAGAAGTAATGTTGAAGTTCTTCACTGTTACTTTAGGGCAGGGTAGAGAGTTATATTGAAGAAGTCCTGAGATATCTGGATTGGTAAAAGTAATTTATATAAATGATCAGAAAACGGGACACAACTGTAATATATCATAGCCGCCAAATGAATTTTTGCCATCATCTTGTTCTCTGAAGTTACTTCACAAAACCTACCTTGCATGGTGAAGAGAAATATGATGTCACCACCCTTGATAAACTCTCTTCTAGTGAGATCATCTTTCCTTACATAATATGAATAAATCCAGGTACCCACAAACACAGACTCATTGCTGATGACGTCTTGAATTCCACCTTTTCGAGGATTGTCCCAGTAATAACTGACATCTGTTACAACACAATATAGCTTTTTAAAGGCCTTTAAAATCTACAGATAATAACTTTGATTTTCAACTAAGTAAAAATATTCAGAAAAATAAACAGATTGCATTAAAGATCTCACTGGAAGAAGCCCAAGCAGGATCAGTGGTGATGCTTTGGTCAGAGGACATGCGCTTCTGTATGTGTGGATTCTGGTCAAGCATCTGGAAGGTTATTTGTCTCCAAGGACAAGGCCACTGCAATTGGTCATCATATGCACCAGATACCAGACGAACATATATATAAATGTCATTCTTCCACAACAATAATGCAGCCTGAAAGCGATAACCATCACTGGAGTAATACAATGGACTGTACATTTCGGTGCCAGACACACTGTTGTTCAAAACCTTCTCAAAGTTTCTTATCTGCCATGTGTGGGGACACTCAGTCTCTGAAATATTGATATCATCCAGTGAAAATCCTCCACTGGAGTTTCCAGCTCCTTTACGGGCTTCAAATACAACTTGGAAAGTTTTATTTGCATTCAGTGGCACATGATGCAGCTTCCAGTAATTACCAGGGGTTCCTGCAAGAAAATTAGACTGTATATATCAACTTTATATGTTTTATAATATGTAAAGGACTTAAGCACTAACCTGTGATCTGATCCATAAGTGTTTGAGTTCCTCTGCTGTCTTCTTCATTCTGGTACTCTCGGATCCAGATGTTGAGCTGGTCAGACTCATGACCACTGTGATAGTAGTAGAACTGCAGACACTGGACTTTGCAGTCTCTTTTAGGGGTCATCGTCTTACTCTCCATTTTGGCTGCATCCCCCTCATTTCTCCCCTCAGTGCTGAAGTGCATGAAGAAAGACGTCCCTGCAGACATTAAAACAGGTGTATAGATGTGTGAAACTGGATGGTACAGTGACTGCAACTATGGCTGAAAGTGAGGCATTTTTGGGCAATAAAAATATAATTCATGACTGTAACAGATCTCACCATTTTGTTCTTTGCCCAAGTATGTGTGGTCAGTCACATTGATGCCACTCACTGACTTCACTTTCTGCCAGCCATAAGCAACAGCAGAACAGACGCTCATTTGACACAGAGACTCATCATCAAAACTACAGTGATCTAGAAAAGAGATGGACGAATCTGTAATGCAAACAAACACACATGTTAGAGTTAGAATCAATTGATTACAACTACTATTCCCAACACATTTTCCCTGGTTTCCCTTATATCAAACTTTCCTACTAAGTAATTTAACAAAAAAAAAACAAAAAAAACAACGGAAATATTTTGATCTTACATAGAAAAAAAAATGATACAACCATAAAAGCCACAAATAAAACATAATGTGGGAAATACTTACTGCATTTATAGAGTTTGTTGAGTTCAATCACATCATATTCACTCATGTCCAGTCGTTGACCAATCACATCTTGGAACTCAGGACGCTTGGTAATGATTGTGGATCCATTACCGTTGCTGAAGGCATTTTTATCATAATGCATCACAGAGTAGTAGTCATATGGGGTGCCTTGGGTGGTGGTTTGGTACTCACTGTATTTATCAAAATTGCTTGAATATCCTGAAAATAAAGACTGATGGAATTATTGATGTGTGTGTGTGTGTGTGTGTGTGTGTGTGTGTGTGTGTGTGTACCTGGTATTCATCACGTTGTGGGGACCAAATGTCCCCACAAGGATAGGAATACCAGTAGATTTTGACCTTGTGGGGACATTTCTCAGGTCCCCATGAGGAAACAGGCTTATAAATCATGCACAATTAGTTTTTTTGATGAAGTAAAAGTATGCACAATCTCCTGTGAGGGCTAGGTTTAGGTGTAGGGTAGGTGTAGGGCGATAGAAAGTACGGTTTGTACAGTATAAAAACCATTACGCCTATGGAATGTCCCCATAAAACATGTAAACCCAACATGTGTGTGTGTGTGTGTGTGTGTGTGTGTGTGTGTTTTTAATAAGGAATGGCTTATTTAAGTGCTGATAAGTTAAATAAACACTGCAATCAGTATGTCTGTATATATCATTAGGTAATTAAAGGACTGTTTTACTTTTTTCCTAAAAGACAACTCCACCCCAAAATGAAAATTTTGTCATTAATCAATTACCCCCGTAAAAGCTTAGTTCGTCTTCGGAACACAATTTAAGATCTTTTGGATGATAACAGGGAGGCTTGTCACTGTCCCATTGACTGCCAGATGAACTATTTTGATGATACCTTTCATGCTTTTTTGGGTCTTGACAGTGGTATTTACAGGGGAGTCAATGGGACAGTGACAAACCTGGTTTTCATCCAAAATATCTTAAATTGTGTTCTGAAGATGAACAAAGCTTTTACAGGTTTAGAACAACATGGGGGAAAGTGATTATTGACAAAATTTTCATTTTGGAGTGGCGTAACCCTTTAAAGTTAAAATCAAAATAATAATAATAATAAATACAGGGCTTAATAATTAATTTAACTACTTAAATAATGGACTGGACACTGCAATCAGTATGTGTGTATAAATCAAGTAATCAAAGGACTGTTTTATTTTTTTCCCCTTAAAGTCAATTGAAGTTTAAAAACAAAATAATAATACTAGTTAAAAAATATACAGGGCAACCTGTGATGATGTTTTCAAAGTTAATGGTCACATAATCATCTCTGTCATATCTTGACTGCTCATGCCAAAATCCCAGTGCATGGAGAAACTCATGCTCAACAATGGCTTTTATTCCACAGCCATTTCCAATGGAAAGAGTCTGAGCTCCTGCAGATGTACGACCGACATATGACCAACACCTGAAAAACAAGAGAGACAGCACGTTCACATAACAGTTACATTGAAGTATAATGTTAACAACACTACAATTCAAATCATATTTTCCACAAAATAGTCAAGTGTGTCCAGACTTTTGATTGGGAGTTTATTCATTTAAATGTTGTTCACTAACAGTACAGCATTGTTTAGGCTATATAGTGTAAGATATATATTACTAATATTTATTACTAACAGGAACCATACTGTACCCTTCACGACTCTCCACAGAGATGTAAGAAATGTCTTCTGCTGTTCTGGGCTTAAAGTCAATACATGATTTCAGTCTGAACTGCTCAAACGCTCTCAGAATGACTCCTTTATAGTTCACACCTATAACCATGGAAAACATATGAAAGTTGATTTAAATACTAATTTAAAGTTGACACAATTGTAAGTGAGAAATTCCTGTTTTTCTTACTGAGAGCCACACTCAGCTCATAGGGGATGGAAATATTCCAGCGGTACTGATTCCCAAGAATGGCACTCCTTTGATTTGGCTTTAAAACAGATTTTTTTAAGCATCCTGACAGAAATAGTCATAGATCTACTGAATTATCCAGTATTGTATTTATACAATGAACAACAAACAGAACTCACCATCATGATGTCTCCTTCTCTGAGATTTAAACCTATAACCACAAGACTGTTCAGTTCACAGTACGTATGCTTGAATAAGACATGAGTAAAAATTATTTATAAACAAAATTAGATATAAGTTGACTTATATAAACATACTTGAGTTCTTAAGATAAAATATTGGTTTTTACCTTTGTTTATATCTGGAATGTCCTTCCATTCCTCTGTAGTGCCAATGAGGAAATTTGTAATGAAGAAAACAAAAAGAGGTGAAAAACATAATTTTAGGAAGTAAAATTTGAAAAGAGCATTACATTGTCTGACACTGATCAAAACAGGATATTTTTACTCTGCACACTGAAAACATATTACAATAACTTTACAACAAATAAATATCTATGCTGTACTTACTAATATCTGGTGGGGGCTGAGGACACAAGATAAGAAAACAATAATTAGAAGAGATTTTAAAATCAACAATATCACCCTTACAGTGTACTATAACAAACCCTGTCAACTATGGCACTTACTGTAGGTGATGCAAGACAAAGAGTGAAAACCAAGCTCAGCAGAAGAAAACCACATACATGCATTTTCACTGGAAATAATCACATTTGATGGTTATCACTTGCATTAAAATTTGCAAGCAAAATGCAGTGGATACACTAAGTCAATTTGTAAGTATTTTATCATTTTAAAACACTACTAATATCTCAGGTAAATTTATAACAGGCCATCAAAATATGTAATTTAAAACTCTGTAATAAAGGGAGATACATACCAGTTTTCACTCATCAGTGGCTGAAGTTATAACATAAAACTGTTTGATCACCCAGTTTGGCAGGTAAGTGAGATTTTCTTGAAGTTTGACAACTCATTTAAATATGCAGATAGTGCAGATAGTGCAGACAGTTTTTTTTTTTTTTACTTCCTTATACTGAGCTTCCATACAGAAAAAAATGACACACACACACATGCAGACACACAACACTGTTTATTCATATTCAGAAAACACATCTTGTCTAAGATTAAGGTTTAACATTTTTAATAATATTTTGATTAGCAAAAGCAACCCATATTTACCAAACTGATTTCAATTAGCACACTTTTGTATTGTATTTTAATAATGAACAGTTTTTGGAAGACCCTAACCAACTAAATAAATCATTGTATATCTTGTCAGGAAGATAAAAGGCCTTTCACACAGAACATGTTTTTTTCATTCCACTGGTTTTTGCAGCATTTTGTGCATGACATGACGTAGGCACTTAAGTTCAAGTTTAACTTTTAAAAAACACACCTTGAGGGCTAGTCTTTCCTCATTCCACTACCAGTGCCTCATGTTTTTATTCTACATGAATGGCTCCTTAGGCTGCATGACTTGCATAACTACCTAGAGGTGCATTTCCTAAAAGCATTGTTAGTCAATTAGGGTTGCAAGTTTCGTTGTTATCAGCATAGTTTGATGATTCTGTGTTTTCCGAAACCATAGTTCCAACAAACATTGGCAAACATCATCGCAAAGTTGGAACGACAGCTTTCGACCTGGTGTGCATTTCCCAGAATCATTGTTAGCTAACTATGGTCATTACTTCCATTGAACTCTATTGGTAAAGACGGAACTTGTGACCCCTGGAGTGCGTTTTCTGTACAACCACCAAAGTACAATGCATTGTTGTGGAAATGAACTAGCTAGTCATGACAGTTTCCCAAACACGGTCACATCTCTGTCGTTTGAACCGCATTAGTTCAACAATAGGGGCATTGTTTAATGACGTCAAAAGGTGGTGTAACTTCTGCTAATTAATTAATTTAAGATCTCTGAGATGCTGCTGCGTTAAACATGGCACCTGCCCAGATAGCACACGTATGTCTGCAAGATGTCTGTTAAAGATCTCTTGATCTGAAAAACAACTGCTGTGTACAAACATCTGACAGACGTCTGTAAGATGTCAGTTTTACATACATTCTAAACAATAAACATCTTAAAGATATCTATTAGACGTCTATTTGATATCTCATAGGAGACGTCCTATAAATGTATTGCAGATGAGCAAACAATCTAAAAAATATAAATGCAGACGTCAAATAGATGTCTCCGAGATATATGTGTGCTATCAGGGTGATGACTAATTTACTATTTTTAGTTTCATATAATTTTGCTTTATTTGATGTTTGATTCATCGCAGGTTCCCTCACATGCAACAAAGGCTCATTGGAAATGCGTGCCATTATATACATTTCTGCAAACCTGAAAAAACATACCTATATGTACAAATCACTGCAGTTTCCAAATGAAATGAACACTAGAGGCAGTAAACCTTCTATTCCTTTTCACACAAAGTATGATTTAAACACAAGAGTATTGATTAATACAGCCTAATTTTCTCACAATTACTACTGCAGAATATTATATTATGGCTTCAAAACAATTTTAACATCCTGCGCAAGTTGAAAATGTATACTTTTGACTGGAGGGAAGGCATCATGTTCCGCTTCAGAATGCATGTTTTTCTCAATGAACTGCAGCTCCCCAGTACCAGCAGCACTCATGCAGCCCCAGACCATGATGCTACCACCACTATGCTTGACAGTAGGCAAGACACAATTTTCTTGGTACTCCTCACCAGGGCATCACCACACATGCTGGACACCATCTGAGCCAAACATGTTTATCTCATCAGACCACAGGACATGGTTTCAGTAATTAATGCTCTTGGACATGTTGTCCTCAGCAAACTGTTTGCGGGCTTTCTTGTATGTCAGCTTCAGATGAGACGTCCTTCTGGGACGATGCCTATGCAAACCAACTTGTTGCAGTGTGCGGCATATGGTCTAAGCACTGACAAGCTGACCTTCTACATATGCATGAGTGCTGCCAGCATTGCTTTTAAGGTTGCAGATGTTTTTCTGAAGCCAGGCTCTGGATCTGACGCACAGAACGAGTGCTCAGCTTCGTTGATCAACCCTTGCAAGGCCTGTTCTGAATGGAACCCATCTTGGAAAACCTCTGTATGACCCTGACCACTGTACTGTAACTCAGTTTCAGGATGTTACTGAACATCTAATAGCCTTGGCCATCTTTGTGGAGAGCAACAATCCTCAGAGAGTTCTTTGCTATGAGATGCCATGTTGAACATCTAGTGGTTAGCATGAGATAATTGTACTTAAAGCACCTAATTTTAACTGCTCTAATACAAGATACACAACTTTGTATGATCCTGTCAAGCAGACAAAAAACATAAACATGATGAATAGGACATGTGGCTTTGCATGGTTAAACAACATACTGCTGTTATCACTTAGGGTGTACTCACTTTTGTTGCCAGCTATTTTGACAATAATGGCTGCATGTTGAGTTATTTTCAGAGGACAGTAAATCTATACTGCTATACAAGTTGCAAACTGACTATTCTAAAATATATCCAAGTTTCATTTCTATAATACTGTTCCTTGAGAAGATATACTAAATGGTTGCTGAAATGTAAGGGGTGTACTCACTTTTTGTGAGATACTGTAAAACAGAATAACTGAGGGGAAAAAAGAGAATTGGCCCTCAGCTGCCATGTTCACAATTTATAACAAAAAATCTGACATTCATTTCATTTTAAACTGATTAACTAAAAGAAGCTATTTGTATAAACTATAAAATCAATGTTATAATGTTACCAATATTGGTACTGTCTCACACTGAGCAAGCGGAAGTGGATTTAAGTGGATTTTCTTGTGGAGTTTATAGCAACATAACATAAAGGGAATAAAAACATGACCCAGCATCTCTTTATCATTCCTAACAGGTCAATAAGTTCTTAAAGAACAAAAGGCAGAAACAAAACACATCATACTTCCTCACATACATTTCTGTTGAGTTACATCTCTGAATATTTCTGAAGAAAGAATACTGTAACTGTCACCAACACAATCCTATCAATGTACAGATGAACTATTGTCAGGAATCCTGTACTATCTTTAAATCTGAAATGGTTTCAAAGAGTGAGTTCAGGTACTTATCTAGATGACCTATGAAGTCACAAGGTTTCGGTAAAGAACTGAAAAAACTTTGCTGGTTCATTGATTTAGTTTTGAAAAGACATGCATACTTGTGACAGTCTGCTGTGTGGTAGGAAAATACCTGATGACTGCTTAGTCATTTTCCACAGAATGCATCTCACAATGTGTAAAGATGTATGAAATGTGATGTGTAAATCTAAACTTACAGTATAAAATATAGTTATAGATTTTATATACAGTTTTAACTTTATAAGCCACTGGTTTAGAAATACATTTTTACTCACAATTTCTGAATACACTCATATACACCGCGTTCCAAATTATTATGCAAATTGGATGTAAGTGTCATAAACACACAGTTTTTTGTTTTTCAATTAAACTCATGGATGGTATTGTGTCTCATGGCTCTTTGGATCACTGAAATGAATCTCAGACACCTGTGATAAATAGTTTGCCAAATGAGCCCAATTAAAGGAAAAGTACTTAAGAAGGACGTTCCACATTATTAAGCAGGCCACAGGTTTCAAGCAATTATGGGAAAGAAAAAGGTCTCTCTGCTGCCGAAAAGCGTCAAATAGTGCAATGCTTTGGACAAGGTATGAAAACATTAGATATTTCACGAAAACGTAAGCGTGATCATCGTACTGTGAAGAGATTTGAGGCTGATTCAGAGCACAGACAGGTTCGTGCAGGTAAAGGCAGAATGAGGAAGGTTTCTGCCAGACAAATTCATCAGATTAAGAGAGCAGCTACTAAAATGCCATTAAAAAGTATCAAACAGGTTTTTGAAGCTGCTGGTGCCTCTTGAGTCCCGCGAACACCAAGGTGTAGGATCCTCCAGAGACTTGCAGTCGTGCATAAACCTACTATTTGGCCACTCCTCCTAACCAATGCTCACAAGCAGAAACGGTTGCAGTGGGCCCAGACATACATGAAGACTCATTTTCAAACAGTCTTGTTTACTGATGAGTGTTGTGCATCTTTGGATGGTCCAGATGGATGGAGTAGTGGATGGAACATGTCCCAACAAGTTTGCGACCACAACAAAGAGCTGGCGTTTTTGGCCAGAATCATAGGGAGAGAGCTGGTTGGCCCCTTTAGGATCCCTAAAGGTATTAAAATGACCTCGGCAAAGTATGTCAAGTTTTTGACTGACCACTTTCTTTCATGGTACAAAAAGAAGAACTGTGCCTTCCGTAGCAAAATCATCTTCATGCATGACAATGCACCATCTCATGCTGCAAATAATACCTCTGTGTCATTGGCTGCTATCTGCATAAAAGATGAGAAACTCATGGTGTGGCCACCATCCTCCCCTGACCTCAACCAGATTGAGAACCTTTGGAGCATCCTCAAGCAAAAGATCTATGAGGGTGGGAGGCAGTTCACATCAAAACAGCAGCTCTGTGAGGCTATTCTGGCATCCTGCAAACAAATTCAATCAGAAACTCTCCAAAAAACTCACAAATTCAATGGATGCAAGAATTTTGATAGCGATATCAAAGAAGGGGTCCAATGGTAAGATGTAACTTGCCCAGTTAGGATGTTTTTGATTGAAATAGCTTTTGATTTCAGTAAATATGACCACCTAATGCTGCAAATTCAGCAAATGCCCATTTTCAGTTCTTTACAACCTATACAATGTTTTAACTCTGTTGTGCATAATAATGTGGAACAGTGCATTTTCAGTTTTTTATTTTTGAAATAAATATTGTTATCATTAGGAGGTTTGTTCAATAAAATTCGAATTATACCCTAATGGTTGATGACTTATTATACTGACTGTCATTTGCATTGACTAATTATGAAAACCAGAGTAAGATATCATTTGCATAATAATTTGGAACGCGGTGTATTAGGGTTTTACAAGATCATGAAGTCATTGGTTCTTCAAAGACAAAAGACACACACACACACAAAATAAATTTACCTTAACCTAAATAGTTTTAGGTATATTCAGGCCTAGACCCCTGGATGAGAACCACTGCTCTAGCATTTGTTCCGAACTTTACTTTTCTAGATATCAGTGCATACTTAAACCATTAAAATGGTTTCAATAAGATGTAGTCAGCATTGATATTTGAAACCAAATGTGTACATAGTCACGAATTGCAAAAATCAGAAACTCTACATGCAAAAATTTGCAAATATTATATAAAAAAATTTAATCTCTTAAAATACAAATTCAAAATATTTTGTATTGACATTAAAAAATGTAATGGTAATTGTTATCAAACATAGTCCAAATTAACTAATAAGTAGCAGTAGGATTCAATAGGGCTTCCATAATAACATGAATGTTTTTAAGAATGGTCTTTTTTCACAAAGACATTGAGGATCACCACATGGTGGAGCAGGTGTCCTACTGTAGTCAGCTTGTGCTTTAAAACTGTGCATCAAACACATTCTATTAAGGTAAAATCAGCAATGAATTGTAATACAGTTTTCAACAGTAGAGTGACCTATTTCAACTGCCGTGATGGAATGTAATTGTAATGGATCCCTGTTAAATACATACAAATATTAGAAAATGAGAAAAAAAAGAGACAAAAAGATATAATGTACATTCTTTATAGTCGTTACATCCACTGTGTCCATGTCCACTGCAATAATGTACATTTCCAGGCAACACCACATTAAAAAATCGTGAAAATACAAAAAAAAAAAAAAATAATAATCACTCTGAATGTTTAAAATGAAGGTCAGCCTTAAAAAAAGTGAATCAAATAAAATAAAAACTACATTTTTTCGTGGGGCACCAAAAGTTTAAAACGACCGCCAAGACATGGTGTGACAAAGAAACGCTTTCTATTGGTTCATGAGTCATCCTAGCACTTTTCAGCATTTATCTCATTTTACCATTAATCTTGCAAAAAGAAAAAAAGGTTTGTTACCCAGAGTCAACTTTATGAATGGCTAATTATTATTAAGTGAACTATTATTATTAAGTGAAAGTATCATTTGTATGTCACAAACACAAATGCTCCAGTTTGTGTTACACCAACTCAACCACAAACCTAAGTTCACAAACAAGTCTTTGTGTGCATGCGCTGCCCTTTCTTTATCAAAGCCTCAGATATCTAATCTGTTTATCAGTGAAGGAGACACTATCTTGGCTGACAGTGGCTAAACTAAAATGTGCTTGCCTGCATGCATTAGCACAACGGCAAGGATGATGTCTAGACGGCTGGCAGTGCAAGACACAGCTTGTTTAAATCAAACTCCTTGTGTATTTGTGAGAGCAATGCATTTGTCACTGAGCTTCAATGGGCATCTATGGCACTGTAAACACTCACCGTTAAATGAATAGTGCTTAGATGACATCTCGTTCAATTTTACCAATACAAAAACATTGTAATGTATGTTTCCACATGTACAAGTTGAAATTTCCTTCAATTTCTTTTGCGTATTATTTTTGTTTGTAGGTTACACTGCAACACTACTTTGGCTGGAGATATTTTATATTTTAGGTCTTATCGGATTCAAACATACTTGAAACCTCATGAAAGTATATATACGCTTACATGTTTATAAAAATCTGACATTTTGTTTGGGAAGAGAGTGGCACAGATTCCATGTTTTTTTTTCTGTGCTGCTCTGACTGCTCAAGGTTACAGTAAATGTTGTTTATGTGTAGAGGAAATCAGATATCCAGATGAAGCGTTGTAAGCGGACTCTGCCCCTCCACGCTGGCTGGATGACGGAAGAGGTGTGTCTGGTGATGGAGTCTAGCAGAACGTGTATAATAATGCTGAATGAGCCACTTAACATAACATCTATAGTTTTTTCCTGTAAAAAAAAAAAACAGCAAATCACCCACGTAAATCAAAGCTCAACACAACTCATGACATCAAATAATGTACACTGTGATGTGCAAGTAAATGTGATGTGTTCAAGTCTCAAAGGTTCTAGTAATAGCATTTAAAGACATTTTGGAATACAGTTATTAGTTCATATGTTAAATAAGCATTCAAAATCCACATGGAATTTGGTCAACAAAAACTGATCAACAATAGCACCATTGTACTTGATCTGAACAATCGATCACCTGTCTAGTCACAAACTGTCTAAAAAAAAACACCAAATAGCTCATGTAACCCAACACAAACGTGTCTCCATTTCATGCTTCAGCATTTCTTATGTTGCTTTTTGTAATCACAAGCACTTAAAGAAATAGTTCACTCAAAAATGAAACTTCTGTCATTACTCATCCTCATTCCAAACCTGTATTATCTGATTTTTTTCTTCTGTGAAGCACAAAGAGGAGATTTTAAATATTGTACTTGTCACACTTTTCCATGTAATTACAATTAACATGATCTGAGGCCTTATTTATTTATTCATTTATTCATTTATTTATTTATTTATTTGATCTCCTTACATATCCTGTGGCTTGAGATCTGGTCTATTATGATACTTTTATGGAGGTTTTTATGGAGGGCTTTTGACACAAATTTCAAGATTCGATTAGACTCTAACTTTGATTCACAAGCTGCAATTTGATTTAATTTAATATCATTTTTGTATATATATCAGGTACAGTACAAGCCCAATTTTCTCAAAGAAAAACTAATGCTGTAAAATGTACCTGGGGCCTCATTTATAAAGACTTGCGTAGAAACCATCCTTGATTTTATCTAAGAACTTTTCTGATTTGATCGTAAGAGTGATTCAGAGAAACGAACGTACACACGAAATCCATGCGTACGCCAGTCATTCGGTTATAAATCACAAATGATCGTGGAATTGTGTGCAGCTGAATGTTCCGCCGTCGAAATGCCCCTGCTTAATTAATTAACATATAAAATGAGCTCATTCCTAAAGCAAAAACTCTGTGACAATGGCAAGTAAAAAGGAGCGCAAGAAATCAAATTATAGTGAGGCTGATCCATCTGCAATACCAGGCATTACCACAAGGAAACGGTCGTACGCCAAGCTGGAATCTGACGTGGAGATAAGTACTTTTCCACATCAAAGACGGTTTTTATAAATCTGTACTTTGACGTGGATTTGATCGTACGAACACTCTAAGATCAAATCAGTGCGTAAGAAAGTTTTATAAATGAGGTCCCTGATCTCATGGCGAAAATGTACCTGTGGGAATTGGATTTAGGATGCAGAATCCTTGGGTACGAATCCCGTAAAAAAACATGACTCACAATGAAAGAGCTGAAAGATGAGAGACTGAAAAACAATCTAAAACGGCATGCTTGCAATTGCGTTTTTACATCACATTCACTTTTGTTCATACTATCAGGTAGGTTTAGGTGTAGATGGTATGTTATTTTAAAAATGGAGCATTAAGGTGCGTTCACACCAGACGTGAATGAAGTGGCAAGCGCAAGTGATTTACATGTTAAGCCAACGCAAAGACGCGAAACGTGCGAGTTGAAAAATCTGAACTTTGGCGAAAATTCGCGCCTCCTTAACCAATCAGGAGCTTGCCCTAGTAGTGACGGAGGCAGAAATCCGAAACAACAATGGAGGACAAAATCACCGTTGCTGTCTGTGGTTACTCGGAGCTGTACGATGCATCTTTGTACTTTTATAGAAACAGGAATAAAAAGGATCTTGCTTGGAAGAAAGTGAGTGAAGAGGTCGGACAATCTGGTAAGTTTTAAAAAAAAAACGTTCTCTTTACTCAATTTGACCTACATATATATATACATATACATAATGAGACTACAAGCAAGCGAAATGACGCGAATTTCATGCGCGAATGAAGCGAGTAAACTAAAATGTTCAAGCGTCCAACTACGCGCGAATAGCGCGATTTATTCACACAAGTCGCGTCCGGTGTGAACGCACCTTTAGGGTTACAGCACCACTCAACAGACATTTCAAGACAGAACTGCGGTGACACGTACAAAACCAACATCACATAAAACGTACCATATGTACATTCATCTTTTCTATAGGGAAAAAACTAACACTCTTTTAGTGCCACTCAGTGGACATTTCACTTTGAATATGTCATGAAACATAGTACATATATTTTCAAACATAATTAAACATTGAAGAACAGTTCAAATTTTATATAATATTTTATACGGTACATATATTTAGTAAAATTCTTCTCTCTACACTTATTTTTTCTAGCTGACTAACGGGATTATTTAGGTTTAAACACTGATCGAGCAATTACATGAAACAGGATATGGATTTCGGAAAGTTGTACTCCCTTATAACATGTCTTTGAATGTTTATTCATATTTATTTTGTGCTGTAATTGGTATTAAAGTGGAGGAGATGATCAGTTCATGTGTTGCATTTCTTAAACAGAGGTGCTACAGTAATATGTCACTCCACATTAAACAGTACAAAACAGTATTTATTGTTTGAATCCTGAAATAAAATAGAATTTGAAATCGGAGACTTTGTGTCATATAACAAAGCACAAAGCTTATTGCGTTATTGCGTGGACAAGAGGTGCACTACAATGTTCAGTTAATTAACTGGAAACAGGCTAGACTAATCAACTCTTCATATTTAAGAATCAACATTGTTTCTTAAAGGGGTCATCAGATGCAAGACTTACTTTTAAATGTTGTTTGAACATTAATGTGTGTTGGCAGTTTGTGTACACAACCACCCTACAATGATAAAAATCCACCCAGTGGTAATTT